>NW_004955410.1:29730748-29772985 GCF_000276665.1 Chinchilla lanigera
AAAACAGAGGAAAAAAAAAAAAAACAAAATTGAGACCAAAATTTTGAACCAGAGTTGATTCTTTGAAAGAATAAACAAAATGGACACAGCCTGAACAGCATAGTGAGACCCTGTCTCAAAAATCCTGAAAAAAAAAAAAAAAAAAAAAAACAGGAACTGAGAGCCCAAAGGGATACTATTATTAATGTTAACCAACATTTATTTGGTACTTATAACATCTTTAACACTTCTCTAAAAACTTTCCACATATCAACTCATTTAATTATAGTTTGAATGCCTTCCAAAGGATCTGTGTCAAAGACTTGGTCCCTAGGGTGGTGTTACTGACAGGTGGTGGAATCTTTAGGAGGTAGAGCCTTGTAGGAAGAAGACAGGTCATGTGGGTGTGCACTTGAAGGAGATATTAAGATCCAGTCCTTCTCTCTTCTGCTTCCTGGCTGCTATGAGATAAACAGGCCTCTGCCTCATATTCCAATTATGAACTACTGTGCCACCATGGCCTCAAAGCATTGGAGCCAAATAACCATCAACTATGAACTTTAAACCAAAACAAACTTCCTCAATTAAATTCACTGTCTCAAGTGTGTTATCATAGGTGACTAACAATTATGATGACAACCCTATGAACAGATACAACTTTACCCATTTTCTCATCAGGGAAACTGAGGTAGAGGCAAGCTACATAGTAAGGAAGCAGTAGAGCCAGAATTCACTTTGAGAAAATCACATTCAGGCCCCACAGTCTTAACTAGTATCTGCTACTGTCTCTCAGGAGAAAAAGAAAGATCCATGTTTTACAACCACACCTACTAACTGCTGCAAAACAAATCGGTGTAACCTCTCCACAAGGCATGTCTATTACAAGAAGGAAATATAGTAAGATAAGCAGTGTGTGCCTTCAAAATGTGAATAGTGATAGATGTCATAATGGAGATGCAAGTCATTTGTAGGACTCAATGAACAGACCCAGCCAAGTAAAAAAAGCACAGAGAACAAGTTAATAATGGCCTAAATACACAGCCATAGCTTCAAATTCAACCTACTATTAATTAATTTATGTATTGCCACCAGGGAGGAGGCAGTTGGTATTAAGTTAGATTAAATTATGGAGAAGCTTCAGCATTGCTGTGACTGTTTTAACAGTAATTACTAAGTTGTTCTGCCTTCCTTCCCATATAAAAAGCCTTTTATTCTCAGTCTCATAATACTTTGCCATTCACCTGTCACCAGCTTTTTTTGACAGGCATGACAAGCTTTTCAGATTAGACTAAAGATACTTTTAAAGAGAAAAAGGGAAATCAGATTTGTAAATCCTAGTAGGCTTCTGATCCAAACTTGATCTCTGAAAAAAAAAAAAAAATTTTCCCTCTCACATTGAGCACACACCTAGAGTCCCTGAAGCAAATTGTGACAGTGACTATAAGGCACTGAATTAAGAGTCCTAAGACACCAGGCCCATGGCCCAGACTTACCAGATGAAGGGAATTTGTCCTCAGTTTCCAGATCTATAAAATAGAGGCACCTGCACTAACCACCTCCCAGAGCTGGCTAGAGGCTGGAATGAAGTGACATACAGAATGTAAGGCTGTTTGGGAACTGCATCACACCATGGTGAATAAATGAGTTAACTGATTAATTAGGTCAGGGTAAACCTGAAGTGAAAGGACTGACCTGTTGCCTGACTCTGAGTACCTATAAGAGGCCTAGTCTTAATCTTGCTTCATTATCTGAGACAAATTTCCCCACTTCTTTTAGTGCCAACTAACCTTGGTTTATATTCTGCCATAGAACATGGATTTTGTAGGCTCTTGTCAGTTGCTGAGGAGCTGGAGGACAACTGACTGCCTGGTCCCTAAAGTGACTAACATCTTTCAAAGAAAAGACCCAAGGAAGTTCTCTGCAAGGCTGCTGCTTCTCCCCATTAAGAGTGGCAGGGGATAGGCATCATCATGAGTTGAACTGTGTCCCCTCAAAGTCTGTATGGCAAAGTCCTAAACCCTTATACCTCAAACTATACTTGATTTGGAAATAAGGTCACATGTAGTTAGTTAAGATGAGGTCATTAGAGTGGTCCTCTAATCCAATATGCTTGGTATCCTTATGACAAGGAGACATCTGGACACAGAGACATGTGCTAAAGAAGAACACAACACAAAGATCAGATTTAGGCATCACAAGCCGAAAAACTAGCAGAAACTATGAGAGGAACTGAAAAAGATCCTCCCCTTGTACCTTCAGGGGAGCATGGAACTGCCTAAACCTACATGCCTACTTACTCTAGTCTCCAACACTGTGAAACAATACATTTCTGTTCTTTAAACTACTTGATTTATGGTACTTTGTTATAGCAGCCCTAGGAAACTATACCCCTAATATCTGTTCTTCTTGTTGCCCTACACTTGGTAGTTCATTCATTTAACTATATTTAATGGCATCCACTGCATGACTAGGCCTTGGAGAGAAGGATGAAGAAAACAACCTCAAGGAGCCTGTAGTCAAGTAGGAGGCCAAGAGGATAAACACAAATAATGGTCCCCCAGGTATGTTGAGGGTATGGTGGAGGGAAAGGGGGAAGAGGATAGGATTCTTTCTGGAAAGGGAAGGAGGTAGGGGAAGGTGGCAGAAAGAAGTAGTTATTCTGACAAGGTAAGTCCTCGAGGAACTCCAGCTCCAGTAATGGCTGAATGAAGTCACAAATCTTAGCTGCTCAGAACACAGGCAGAGAAAGACAACTGAGGCATCGATACAACAAAAGCTTATAGAGACAAAAATATTTGTTACAGTATTTTTACATAGCCCAGGAAACATATGCCTCCCAGATCCCACGTTTAACCCCACTGGGATTCTAACTCATCTAAGAAAGAATATGCACGCCCCTAAATATCCTACTGGAAATCTTAATGTCCAGCTCCCCAGTGGAATCTGCTGGAGCTTCCCAAAACCTCTCCAGCATTGGCACACATGGTAAATGATAACATGTGAGCAACACAATGAATTAAAGTAGAGGTAACTTTGTAGTATCTATGTGAGAATTGGTGAAAAACATCAATTCATATTTTATATATCATTATTATAAGAAAAATAAAATACTAGGAAAGTCACGAAGATATTTTTTATAAATACTCCAAATCTTTTGAAATCATTTAACTGCAAAGAGAGCCATGCAAATGATTTTCAGATATAACTTAAACTGCTATATCTCTTTGAATGGCTGTAAGAAATGCCTGATGCTTTAATACAAAGAGAAATTGACAGCCATGAATATCTAGTGGCACATGTGAAACTCATTCACAGCCCATAGTTAGGAAGCTCTTGGTTATGTTATGCTATCGTTGCTTTTAATTTGGGGTAGAACAAAAATTCATAGGCTTAAATATGCAACCACAGCCTGTATCCTGTTGCAGTGAAATACCAAGCCAAATGTTAAATAAAAAGTTGATCTTGACACAACTCAGAGACATGTGACTTCTAGAAAGTTTAAGTTAACAAACAAAGTGAACAAGCAGCTCCTATATGGGAAGCCTGGCAGCCAGGAACAGTTTACAAAAAGATTTTTAAAAGGCTCAGCTTTCCGGGCTGTAGAGGCAAAGTCTAAGAATTTTCCCAGGTTCTGTAGGTACACAGTGATGGAATGCCAGAATATTCCTGTAAGGTGTTGGTAAGAAGCCAACACAGCTCAAACCAGGCCAGTTTCCTCAGAGAAGTGGGGGAAAGTTATCAAGGGAATGTCAAGTCAATTTGAATGAGATGGTCAATTCAACTTTTATGTTTATATATTATCTATAATCTCAGGATCAAACTAGACTTTTTCAGTAAAGCATGCTTTAAGAACTAGAAGCTTTCAATACTATCAGGCACAGAAAAATTAAAATTTTAAAAATATAATAATATTACTGGATTTTGGTACAAATGTTCATACAAAATAAATTCAGCAGTCACTGTGACCTGACCCTCAAAAAGATAACGATGTTCTGTTGTTATGTACTTAACAGATACTTTAAATATTGTCAGTTGTCTTAACCTATAACTTTCAGACTTCTGACAACATGTATTAGGAAATAATTTTACTAATTCAAACAGCACACCTACATGTACAAAACTGCAAAATATTTCACATGACATTCCTTTCCAATTTCTCTTTCTCATCCCTTACATGCTAAGCACGTACTCTACCACTGAACTACACCTCCAGCCCATATTTTTCTTTAAAAATATTTTAAATATAATATCACAAATTGACTTACAACTTATTTTGGGGAGTACAAGTAGAAAAAGAGACTGCAGTTAGAACAATACCAGTTAATTATATTAGACTACATCTGCAGAGTGAAATATCATGCAGGCGTGTGTTAGCTTTCCCATCACTATGACAAAATACCTGGAAGAACTGTCTTACTAGTAGGAAAGACTTACATTAGCTCATGGTTATTTGGCCCTGTAGGCTTGGGCTTATGGCAGCACAGTGTATCACGGTAGTAAGATAAGGCAGTTGAGCCCTGTTCACCTCAAGGCAGCCAGGAAGCAAACAGAAGAGAGGTGGGGTTGATCCCAGTGTCCCCATTGAGCACATGCTCCCAGAGACACAGTTTTTTTCCACTGCACACCACCCACTAAAGGTTCCACCTGCTCCAAATAGCACCAATTAGGAAACAAGTCTTCATCACGTTGGCCTCTGAGGGACATTCAAGGTCCACAAATTCTAGCAAATTAAAAAGAATGAGGAATCTCTATTCCTAATGATAAGGAATGATTTTCAAGAACAATCAAACAAAAAATAATTTTAAAATATTAGGGCTTGCTTTCTAATACAGTCAACCAGACATAAACAATCATGAGGGCAGAATTTCTTAAATGTTACTGCCATAAATGTTATCTGCAGAACCTGGTAAAAGTCCTCAGCTTCTGACAGGTAGGTCTAGAGGGATGCAAAGAAAGCAGTATTTTTCATAGGTACCTCCCCTGCCAAACACATAGATGCATGCACACATGCGGCAATTGCAGTACAAGGGGTCTGAGCACCACACCATGGGAGCCACTTCCTCAGCCTCAGTGGTAGGCGCCAGACTGCAATTACACATCATGCCCATTCCCCCATGCCTGAAACTTCAGTCTTTAGAGCCCGGTGGAAGCCCGGTGGAGTCCCTGAGACTCACTGAGGAGCCTGTACTTAAAATGAAGACCTAAGGAGCACCAGTCTCTCACAACAAGAGTAAGTTCTTGGGGCTGCAGAGGTAGTAACTCCACAAGTACAGTACTTCCCAGAAACTCAAGGCCTTCCCACTGTAGGCACCCTTCCTCCTGTCTCCCCATCTTCAGCTCCTAGCAGAGGACACTTCAGTAAGAAGCCATGTATGGCAAAACGCCCTAGTGTTGAGTGAGGTTTCTCACTGTAGTTGCCTCTAAGACTCTGTCAGCCCATGTAGCCCTTGTGGATCTTGGAAGAGGTAGGTCTTCTTCAGGGTAGATGTGCAACTCAGTTAAGATGCAGGACATGCCTAGCAAAAAGCAGGCTGGATTTCTGCATCCCTAGCCCCTTCCAAACATGCATGCACAGAAAACAACATCCAGAAGGATGCCAGAGGCAGTGCCATCTTTGCACTGTTGATCGTGGCCTATGGCTTAATCTGTTCCAGGGATACAAATTACAGGCACTGTGTTGGAACAGAAAGAGGACCGTATTAGGAGTCAGGGGAGCTTTCAGTTCCAACCTTGTCTCCAACCAGTTGCTGGGACAACACTGCTGTTCCAGTCTGTAGTCTGAGAGACAGAATGAACAATTTTGTCTAATCTTCCTGTTCTGGCCTTGTCTTCTATAGCCTCACACCTCCTCCGGCACACCGAAACTGACAAATATTTCTACTTCTAGAAGTCACCGAACAATCTTTGATGCCTCTGGCCTTCCTTGCAGAGCTGCTCCCCATTTGGAGAGCTTCTCTTGATACATGTCATCTTGCTGATATATCCTATGTCCTTCAAGTCTTAGTTCAAGGCCACTTCTTTCTGGTTAAGCTCTTCATTACTCTCTCAGGTACTGCCTCTTTCCCCAACACCTTGAACACATACACCCTCTCCTTAGATCCAGTGTATACTGTGGGCTAGTTCTGTCTCCCCGTGACATGTATGTACCACAACTTTTGGGAAAGAAGTTCTGCTGGCAGCACAGTACTGGGTACACAATGTGCTCAGCATTCACTGGAGGGATTAGTGAGTAGAGGATGCTGTTCTATCTACCAGCAATTGCTGAAACGTCATACTGTATCAAGGAGAAGGAACAATACCTGTTCCTACTTTTTAGAATTACACATGGACCCTTTAAGTATAAGAGAAAATGATGCTATCCATAAGAAGAACTTATAGAGTACTCTCAACACAGCCAGACTGACATTTAAAAACATAAGCGAGTCAATGTTTAGATTTTATTATGTCTCTCCTACTAAGATGTAAGGTCCAGGAGGCCAATTTCATTCACTGCTGAATGCCAATATCTAAAGTAGTACCTGGAGCCTACTAGGTGCTCTTGAAAAGTCATGAATGAAAGAATGAATGAACTAACAAATAAGCCTATGGAGATTGAAGTTCCTGAATGAGGAAAGGGAAAAAATTTGGAACAAGTTCTGCATTGGCAAACATGTTTACAAATTGCTTTTATGATCACTAATCAGCTTTCCTGAACCCTATTCTTGGATACAGGCAGTACCATCCTCCCAATTTTAAAATAAGGGAGCTCAATCTTAAGGTCACCCAGCAAATCAACTTCAGATTCAATACTCAGCCCTTATCTAGTAATAATAAGATTAAAGATACAGCTGATTTCCAAAAAGTTGAAATACTAGAGGGAATGAAAGAGTTGGAGGCACAGGACCAAGAAAGCTCTGCAAGCATTCTTAGCACACTGCATTAAAAGAGAAACAGACTGTTCTGTCTGGAATGGTAAGTTCTCAGTGTGTGTACACTGCATTATTCAGTCATCAATTTCCCCAGCCCTGAGAGGCAGACATCTGCAGGAAACAATGGAGCTGCAGTCTCAGTCCAGAGTCTCAGGCCCTGCCTGCCAATCAGCAGTGACACCACTCTGCTCCTGGGAGGCTGGGACTCCTCACTGCCACGGTCCCCACAGTCCCTTTACAGACTGGTGGAAGAGGAAAAGATAAGAGAATAAAACACTAATTTAATAAAAAATTAAACCAAGTAATAGACTGACATAGAAAATAAATATATATAATCACAGTATAATCATTTAGCAGAAAATATGCTCATTTATATTATAAATGAGACTCAAATTTTTTATAACGAACATGGACAGATGGATAAAGATTCTTCATTTTTCTAATTCAGGCTTTTTAAATCAAAATTAAATTTGCTGGAAAATGGCATTTGATTTCCCAGCATTATTACTCATATTCCAAGAAAAGAGTAAAATGCAAATGTTGATGAAATTTAGAAATTAATTTCACTTAGTCTTTTCCAATTTACTTTTCACTTAGTTTGGGAAATGAGATCACTCTCTATTCTTCTGTTTAAAAATTAAACATCAAAACACATTCAATAATCCTAGGAGGTCAGAGGTCATACAGTGTTTGCACTGCTGAATGAGGAATGAAGGAACCAAAAGCACTCCATCCCTGCTCTCTTCTAAACCTGATCTATACCCTAGTATGTGGAAGAACCAAGGGAAATGTAGCTGAGAGGTCCTGGGCACCAAAAGGTCTGTAAGACCAGGCTCAGATGTTTAATCTTTGTTTCTCTGAGTATGGGGGCCATGATATTAGGATGTCATGCCTCTGAAAATAATGGCGGTAAATATAAATCCCACCTGAACACACACTGAAATGGAGACAGGAAAATTAAAAGCTGAGAATAAACTATGACTTGACTCTGAAGCTTAATCATCAATTGCTGAATCTTAACCCTAAGTGATGTGAGATGATGCATTTTTAACATTTAGTACAGTAGTTTCTTATAGGCATCCAACAAATAATAACACACTGAAAATGCTTTGGTAATAATTTATCTTCAAAGAAAAGTGATTAGAGGGGCTGGGGATTTAGCTCAGCGGCAAAGCGCCTGCCTGGCAAGCGCAAGGTCGTGAGTTCGGTTCCTGGTACCGGAGAAAAACCAAGAAAAAAAAAAAAAAAGAAAAGTGATTAGAAGTTGAATCCCTATCAATACAGCTTTACTGATAAAAATTTATCCATTAACATATCCATATCTAAGTGTAAATTTTGATGGGTCTTAACAAATTTATACAGTTGGATAAACATTACCATAATTTTAAAAAAGAGCATGTGCAAGACTCCATAAAAGCTCCCTTGTATCCTTGGGGTGGTGCATGCCTCCTGTAATCCCAGCACTCTGGGAGCTAAGACAGGATTGTAAATGTAATCCCAGCCTTGGTAACTTAGCAACATCAGGTCTCAAAATTTAAAAATTAAGGTGGGAGCTGGGCATGGTGGCACACGCCTGTAATCCCAGCACTCAGGAGGCTGAGGCAGGAGGATCATTGTGAGTTCGAGGCCAGCCTGGGCTACAAAGTGAGCTCAAGGCTAAAAAAAAAAAAAAAAAAAAAAAAAAAAAAAAATTAAGGTGGGTGGGCTTAGGGATGTATCTCAGTGCAAAGGCCCAGTCCCTAGAAGAAAAATAATTTCCCTTGTGCCTCTTTGTAGGCAATGTCCCCCTTCTACCCCAGGACCCTGACAACCACTGATCTGTTTTTTGTCCCTACAGTTCTGCTTTTTTGAAAGTTTCATATAAAATAAAATTACACTGCATGTAATCTCTGTGTCTGGCTTCTTTCACTCAGTATCATGGTTTTGAGCTTCATGCGTGACACAATGTGGATGAAGACTTTGTTTCTTTTTATTACAGAGCAGTTTTCCTGTTCTCCACATTAATTTTATGTTCTTCTGAGAAGCCCTAAAACAAGATCTGTGCTCATAACCTAAATGCTGTTTTTTAAATTTCCTTGATTTTGTCCTCTGTAAAAATGTCAACATGGCTTTAGTAATTTATCCAGGTACAAAAATAACACCTATCAACAGGGCCAATCCCTGCAAGACAACAAAGAATTGAAAATAACTAGACATACTAAAGAGAGGAAGCCAGGAGAAAGAGGCCAACATCTTAAAGAAATCTCTTGCCTATAAAAGGCAAGATCAACATTAAGTTCAAGAAGACCAGTTCTCCCTTGATCAGAAGTATTTCTGTTATAGAGAGCTGTGACATACCTGAGGACCTGCCACCTGTCCAATGTGAGGGGTACCTGAGCAATCCCATAGCACTTAGAGAGATTCAGGATCTTTAGGTGTTTCACTTGAGTGAATTTTCACAGAACTTAAATTCATTTCATTAAGTGCCTAACTAAAGTACTAAAAGGTGTTAATTCTATGCCTTATTAAACAGTCTATTGAACATAATTAAACATTTACTTGATGGTGCAGAATCACTATAAACAGTATGATTACCATGCTAGGTTCTTAAACAGAGATGTCCTCAGGGGTTACCAGATTTTGCAGACTAGCATCTCCTTATTCTAAATTGTCATTTTTAAATAGAAATTTCCATCAATGTTAGGTAGCTCTTCATACTGTTGATACGTCCTTGCTTTTTTACTCTTTGCCTCTGAAAAACTTTTTGTAATTATAAAATATTTTCATCATACAGAAGTGCCCAAAGAACAAGTATCTAAGTACTCATTCTCTTATTTAGAAACTTCACATGTGACATATTTGTTTCAGATCACTTTTTTCCTCAACTAGTTATCACCTTTTTTTTTAACATTATGAAAATTGCTTAGCATCTTCAAAGGCATTTTGAGTAACAGAGAAATCACTGAATCACACAATCCACCACAACACAACCACTGTTACATTTTGGTGAATTTCCCCCCCCCTTTTTTTTTTCTATGCAACTGGATTTCCCAAGTGTCATAGGCACACTATAATCTGGATTGTCACTTTTATAACATTCTAGCACATGTACTTTTTTAGTCTGATAGAAAATCAATTATTTTTAAAGGATACAGAATAGAGCAAGTGAATGGAAGTTATTTAACCAATCTCTGCTTGTCATTATACATATTTAGGATATTTCCAATTTTTTGTTATCATATACAGTCTTCACAGTATATTTCTAGCATCTAGTCTATCTCCTGATTTTTAATCTACTAAAAAGATATATTTGAGTATTATGTGCTTTGTATCATCTCCTTATCAAGAAGAATAGCTGCTTGGTATCAGAGTGAAATCTAGGAAAAGGTTTCATCCATTCAGTCAACCATTCACTCAAAACACATCCACCAAATTCTTACTTGAAATTAGAGATCTTCTATTAGTAAAACAAATTTTAAAAACCAAGGCCTCATTCTGTTCTCAATAACTAGTTGGAAAGACAAACTCTTGCTGCACTTGAGACACTCAGACAGCAACAAAGGCAGGAGGTATAGGGCATGGGCTAAGTCACCATGCACTAAAGACATGTGTAACTCAGTCTACAGAAGGAAAACCTCCTCAGGGTCTGCAGTCAGAGATGGGAAGGTGAGAAGTCTTATAGATAAGCAAACTTTGTCCCATCCACATCTACTGATTTCATTCACCTACTACTCTGACACAAAGGGATGGTACCCAAATCTTTTCTCCTAACCCAAAGTTAAATAGAACAAAAACAGTAACTTTTTCTTTCCTTGCACTAAGCACTGCCACTGTTATTTTTGGTCAGATGCAGGGCACAGTCCTAAAACAACAGGACTGCACAGCCTACAACCAGCTTCCTTTTCTCATTTGGCCTACACACTCACATCTGAGCAATTGAACTAGACAATCCATTCTAACTGTGTCAACAAATGCACGAAAAGTCTCTTTTTTCTTAATGCCTATCAGACTGGAAAAAATAGCAAAGAAGTGTGACGCCAGTGTCAGGAAAAATGCATATGGAAAAAGAAAAGATGGCAAATCATCTGACTTTTTGTTTGCTTGTTTGTTTTTCTCCTGAAGATCAAAACATAAACAGGCAGGCAAAGGCAGGCAAGCATAAAGGTCTGAATTAAACCAATAGTCCCTACTCCACTCCAGGTTGCTCTGATACTGTTTGATCAAAATACATAGTGAACACTTAGATTTTTTTAAAAAATTATAGTAAAAACTACATTGCCATTTACCTCCACCAAAATACTCCCCCTAGTTTTGAATACACTTACCCCATTATTGCCACTTTCTGAAACAGTTCTGGAAGATCTTTTATATGTTTTTATGAGCAGCGAAGACTGCTGCAAGTGCTGGCCAACAGAAAGGCAAGCTAATAAAATTATGGTGTGTTCCCTTCCACCTTGTTCACCAGATTTGGCAGCATGCAACTTCTGGCTTTCCCCAAAGTCAAAATGACCACTGTTATGGTTTGCATCTAGATGTCCCCTCAAAGCCTCGTGTGTTCATAGGTGGGGCTGGCTCTTAGGTGGGTCTGGTTTGTGCTGCTGGGATCAAGGACATGCTGCTGGGATTGATTCACAGTGCGATGCTAGGATTAAGGGTGTGTGATTAGTAAATCAGTCCACTGGTTAGATTGGATGGGTAGCCTAGACAGAATACAAAGGGGCAGAAAAAAGCTGCTATGGTTGCTTGTGACTTGTTGCTTCACTTGGCGTGTTTTTGCTGTCTTCTACCTACCATGAAATTTTTCTCCTTTACAATGTCCTCTGCCATGCCATCCTGCCTGGGAGCCAGCCAACTATGAATTGAAACCTCTACAGACTGTGAGCTAAATAAACCTTTCTTCCCTTAATTTGTGGGTTTTGGGTGCTCTGTGTCAGCAACAAGAGAAAAGTAACTAAGACAACCACAAATGACAAACATTTTGAATTAATTCATGACATTAAGGTAGCCACAACAGTACAACTGAAGATACTCATGAAAGAGGACTTCCAGAATTGCTTCAGATAATGGCAAACAAACAAACAAACAAAAAATAATGGGATCATTGTGTTCAAAGTGAGGGGAAGTATTTTGAGGGGGATTAAGGGCAATGTGTCTTTCACTGTAATAATGCTTCTTAAAAATTTTTAAACATTTGCCATATTTTTGATCATACTACATATATGGGGCTTTTCTTTTGGGGCCATGACACATCCTCCTTGGCATGTCTCCTTCCCAGGTAAATTTTTCAGTGTAAGAAACAGGAAGAGGAATCTAGCTGGTAAGAGAACCAGAATAAAGAAGCAATAGGAAAGCTTAAACTCATGGGTTCAAACATATCCCCACACTGATACACATTTTTCTTCAGTATGAATCCGTAGAGTTAGGCAGGCAGGCTCACTTATATTTTAACATGAGGCTCGCCCAAAATGAATGGGCCTGCTGAACATGGCAATGAGTAAAATACTAGGCAATTCACTTCTTCTTAACAGGCATCTCATTTTCTTCTTCCATTGCCTTTCCCAGATTTTCTTGCCCTGACGAAATAAACATACTATCTGTAAAAGCCTTACAACATTGATTGGAAAAGTCCCTTCTGGCAATAACCTCTAAAGCTACCGCTAAAGCAAACAAATCATCCATGTGATATGCAAGAAGAGGCTGCTTGCACTACAGGGCTGAAGGTTTTACATTTTTTGTGCTGACACCAGGAGCACACTGAGAAGCACTCCCTGGCTCCTCTGAGGCAAGCTCCACTAAAGAGGGCTCCACTTCTCAAAGAAACTTCCAGGCTTTTTAGAGGAGGCAGCTAGGTAAATCAGTAAGTGGAATGAACATTGCCCTAAAGGGGAAACAATCATCCTACCCGGTGGAGAGGAGGTCTGGAAAGCTTGGGGGTGGGGGGTGGGGTGGGGCAAAGCTTAAGAGATCTTGAAAGAACCAGCCATCCTATGAAAGTGTGGAAATGAGCATCCCAGCAAAGCAAACAAGGTTAGCAAAGTTATGGGAACTGCCAGTAATTTGGCAGAACTGGCCTGCAAAAGATTTGCTCCTTGGATTTCACAAAGCAGGACATGAGAGATTTTGGATTTCACAAAGCAGGACATGAGAGAAAAATAATGCCTTAAGGGAAAGTATAGCAAAATGATGTCTACTATCACCACTTTGACTTCATAAACGAAAGTGTTTTAATACATACACTCAAACAAGATATCATCTTGGAATAAGATGATGCATCTAACTTCAAGAAACATTCACAACAGTGTGTCTGTTCTTTTTCTCATTTTTCTGCAGACCAGGTAAACACTGCAATGGTCTGCCTCTGGTAGACCTCTTGGGAAATGATTACTGCACAGTGCAGGAAGGTGTGTTCCTTCTAAGATGCCAAGCAATGTGCCCTAAGTGCCTGGTGGGGAGAGACTGGGAAGTGTTCAGGTGGATCTGGAAAGCAGGCTTACACGGCTGCAAAGTCTACATGCCTTTGGGCCCACAGGCCACCTGGTCTCCAGATCCCTGCAATAGCCCGACAACCAAGTGACCTGCTCTAGAAGTCCCAAATTCCACCAGTCAGCTAGGTGTTTGAAGGCTGAATGTGAAGTTCACTCAAGCTATTTTAAATTAAAGTGTGTAACTTATCAGTGAAATAAATCAGACCTGCATGTGTAAGAAGCATATTGTCTCACTAGTGTAAGAACTAAAAGAGTGAATAAAAACTAGGAGGTATGATAGACATTGTGAAATGAAAGGAAAATGCTTAAAAGTAAAGGGCAACTGGGGTGTGGGAAAAGGGAAGGGAAAGGGGAAACTATGTAAGTATGTATATACAGGATAGCTAAAATAGTTGCACTACTGTCTTCTGTTGTTCTACAGAAAGGAACAGTTAATGATTACTTGTTTGATCAATCTTATATGTCTCTATTTGTTTTCTTGAGAAACCACTTTGAAGATATCAATAAGTATTACAACAATGATTGTTAATTTCCTACAACTTTGTCTGTAACTCTGTTTTGTTTGCATTATTCTTATGCTATTTCGTAAATGGATGTCTGTTTGTTAATGTTTTCCTTCTTTTATTTCTTAAAATAAAAAAATAAATTAAAGTGTGTGGATTCATTAGAATGGAGCCATTAAAAATGTAATGTAGGAAGAATACAGAGTGTAAGCAAAAATGTTGTTATGAGGTTTATAGAAAAAGCATATTACAACTTACATGTATATAGTAATCTAATGAATAATACAAGTAAGTCTGAAAGGAAATGTGTCCGAACATTAATGACAGTAGTTCTTGGTAAGATGGATTATGAATGTACTTTCTTTATGATTTTCTATCTCTGCTAAATTTTCATATTTTTCTGTATCTTCTACATTTTCTATACTATTTTCAAAATAAGATAAAAATCTATTTTTTGAAGTTTGAGGGCCAGAACTAAATTTTTAAAAATTCTGAAATTGTTATAAATTGTCATCATTCAGTAGAGAGTTACAATAATATTATTTACAAGTTTAAAAAACATGATTGTGGCTCATGTTAACCAAAACCTACTAATTTCTTTTTTCTGTTTTAGTATATCTATCACATTATCATTTTCTTTATAGGTCACTCAAAACAAACTGGCATGTTCATGTCTTTATGCAACTTTTTTCTGACATGATAAAGTAGGAATTTCCATCTCATTAATTACTTCATCATGCCAAGAAGATATACAGCTCAGTGGTACAGCACCTGCCTGGCAAGCTCGAGGTCCTGAGTTCGATTCCAGGTACCAAAAAATAAAAATAAATTATTTCATCATGTAGAAGTGAAATTCATCCAGATTGCTTGATGAATTTGATGCTCTTTTATACTAAAATATGAAAAGAAACTTACAGGTCAGTTAAAAGGAAATGAATCAGGTTACTGGATTCGGTGGTTTTTGACAGGGTTTCTAAACCTCTGTATATAAGATTTCCCCTTTACTTAATCTCTCCCCATGATTTCATAAAGATGTTTGTGAATACCTAAAAGTTCTGAAAGTATGAACCCAAACCATGTGGCTTGATTCATCACTTATGAAACCTGAATCCAGTTCCTGGAATAAGTAAATTAGCCCTCATAAAGCTAGCATAACCTTTTCTCTCCCAAGCTCACTACATTCCTCTAATACTTATTAAATGCCTCCTCTGTGCAAGACATTGCATTAGCTTTTTCTATTTCCCACTTGCGCAGAAAGAGGAGGAAAAATGAAAGGTCACATGAGTAATAAATAAATCTTGATTTACTGCTCCTTTGTAAAAGAGAAAGCTAAAAATTTTAAAGCCCTACTCAGGAAATGCAAGAATAATAAGAGTAAATGTGGCAAGTTAACAAAGAACAGAAGATGAGGGAGTGGTGATTGGAGATGGGATCATAGATAGAGGAAAAGAAGGCAGAAGGCTTGGAAAGGGGGGAGACAAAAATCACAGAGTGAAAAAGCACAGAAAAGGTACAGATATACAGAGATACATCTGAATTTTTAAAAAGTTTGTCATAACTGTTATGACTACACTTTTTCAAAAAAATCTTTATTGCATTTTCCTAACAACAGGCACAATCCAGTACCATTATGTAATTTGCTAGTTTCTCAGAATTTCAAAAATTTATAAATCACCTAAGAGGTTTGTTGAGCTGTCCAGGTAATTTGCAACTTCCAGAGGCTAATTTCCAGTTCCTTACATTCTCCCTTTTGATGTAGAGGCAAAAATGGAGAAAAATTCTTGAGCAGAGAACACTCACCATCCAAGATGTATACAGTATAGCCTGGGGTTGCCAGGACAGCCCCTAGGGTCCTATATAACAAAAGAGAAAGAAATTTACCCTGTGCTGCAAACCATAGCTCCCTTTTCGGTGCAAGCTCTTACCTGTCGGGCCCTCCTGTCCCTGTCTCCAGGCACCCACTTCCACAGGGAGCCATTCCTTGGGAACCAAATCCAGTTTGCTCTTTCTGCAAGCCTGAGCCATTGCTCCAGTCACCAAGGCAGTAATACCTGCCTTCTCTAGCTTCTTTCTGACTTCCCTCTTCCTTTCTACGCTCTGCTTAAGAGCAGCCCTGAAGTGTGGCCCGCTTTACTACCTCTTGCCATACACCCCCCTTACACACACCTCCTTGCACACACCTCCACTGGACCCCTGTAAGCAGGAAGGGACCACCAGTACTACCCTCCCAGGATACCTGGCATGCTCATCTTTGAGTACACAGCTCCCAACACTGTCAACCAGGAAATGGGTGCTAAGTAAATATTTGCTGAAATAAAATTAATTAAATAGAAGCATCAGCTCTTTTACAAACAATGAAAACTATCACTTTGAAACTAAAAACTGGTAACTTTTTTTAATAATTTCTTTTCCCTAAAGTCTGTATTCAGATCATGATTTAAAAAAACAGACAACTTTTCTACTGGGGAAATTTTCATTGTAACAATCAGTCTGCAGCTTTTTAAATTTTCTAATTATAATTAAAGGCAAGAACAACTAAAGAACTGCTGAGTTCCAGATGAAGACAGGAAATTCCATCTGAGACAACCCTGGCCCTCTGTAATCTCCATTCTCACCATCTTCACTCTCTGAAGCCACACTAACAAAAAACCATTCCTTCCTGCACAAGCCCTTGCATATCTGGAGTTGAGCTCTCTTCACCAAGCTAGGCATTGCCAGTCTCTCCGTCCTCGTTTTCAGGATTCTCCCTCATTTCCTGACAGCCCTTCTCAGAGATTTGTCCCATTACCTGTGACAACCAGCACCGATACAGTTTGGAATGGCCATAGTGGGACCAATCCTCCCTGTAGCTGGGAACCTATTCCCTTTAAGGGAGCTTCTGAGGGCCTACAATAATGTGAATTCATACTTTGTGTGGAGTTGAAAGCCAAAAGCCCGTAACTTTTCTGCAAACTACATAAACCTCTCCTGTTCTCCACCTACTTCCTCCACCCCCACCTCTATCCCAGAAGAACTATCCTGAGAATCTGGAAGTTCCCATTGAAATTTCACTATGTAAAAGTAAGAACACTGGGAAATGCCATGAATTCTCTGTCCCTGAGTCTTTTCATAATGGGATGAAGGAAGCGTAGGAATGAGAGACCTTAATGCTGGCTCCCCAAGGTTTTCAAGATTGTTGCCCTCACTGACACCCACTCCCAACTTATGAGAATAACTGATCTATACACAAGAGAATCTGCAAAACACAGACATGCTTTTTCTACCAAACCACAAATTGATCCCATAATCAGAGTTGTTCAGCTAACAGAATGGACGAGAATGAACTTGAAGAGTTCATGTGTCCTTGGTCATTACAAGTTGAAACACGGCACAGGGTCATTGGACAGTCATAATAGAAGTCTGGAGAGGACAGAGTGGATGGATTTGAGTCCACCAGTAGCCTTTTTGGTATTTAAGGCTTGATCATTATATACCTCTCCAAGACTCTCTGAGCAGACTTAACCTCTCATTTCTAGTTCTCTAGTACCCTAAAGTGAGTGCAGAATGCAAACACTCAACACAACAAACCAAACCACATTTATCAACTGTCTCTAAAACCTTGTCATTGTGCCATACAGGTAAAAATGAACCCATTCACATTCCCTATGCAATTTTATCCTCAATTATTCTACTTATATTTCATTAGTCTATCAATCAGCAGCTTTAGGATACTGAGAACAATTACCATTAAACCATTATTTATTATAATTCCTCATTCCTATTATTTATTAATTATGGTACTTAATTTCTCACCTCCAAAATTTCTGTAACACCAATGACTATAAGTATAGCACTTAATTTCTTATTAAGGTAAAGCCTACATAATAAAAAAAAATGGGATTCCTATGTTTGAAAATAATGGCCTCTTCTCAAAACAATTATTTTCAAAATAGACAAAACATACTAGAGAGAGCAAGAGGGAAAATATTTTAAAAACAGAAATCTTAGAAGCAAATACAGTAATCATTTGCAACTGCTACCTACCCTTGTTCACCAAAACTAAGAATAAAATTGGCCTGTGGTTTACTAAATTTGGTTGCAAGTGCTTTTCCTAACAAGCCCCTCTGCAATCACATCAGTCAACAATAAAAATGATTGGGAAGGAGGATGGAAAGGAGGCTATAATAAAAGTATGTAGTACATATATTTCACCTCTTGTTTCACCTACTTTAGCACCTTCTCATTTTACTCAATTTCAATCCGTTAAAGAGACTGAGTAGTACTTGGGCAGAATAGAAGGAGAACTCATTTGTGAGAAGATTAAAACCTGGCCCAATAATAAGCTGTCTACAGTTACTGTATACATCAGTCAAATAAAGTAACTCACTCTCAGTTTAACTCATTCTGCAGGGCTCTGGGAGAACCCATCACTCTCCTGATTGAGGCACAAGTTAATTAGTTACCAAAGCATGCTGTTGCAGTGTTACATAGCCTTCCTTCTTCCCCTACAAAGCATATTCAATTTTTGAGGCAAGAGGAGAAATTCAGAAGGGAAATGAGTAATACAGGAACCTCTTAGGGCTCTCTGGCTTACACTAAGTAATGCTTTCTTCCCCTTTCTGGGTCAACCAGCAAGGGTGTTGAACAGAGAGGAGGGCCTGGCCACTTATACAGGCAACAGATAAATAGAGCCTCCTCCCAAATATGAATAATCACACCCAGAAATGACCCATGCAGAGGAGATGAAAAGAAACACCATTTCTAGGTTGTGAAAGCACAGAACAAATGTGAGTGTGAGGCTCTGAGGCTGGGTGTGCGTGTACGTGCACATGGGCACAAGCACAAGAAATTTTTTGAGAGTTTACTTTGATGTAAAGTCTAAAATGCCTCTTACTAAGAAGAAGACCTTGTGCAAATTCACCTCACAATGCCTCAGTCTTTTGATTTGTAAAATGATATTAAGAGTACCTACCTCACAAGGTGGCTGTAAGGTTACACAGGCAAATACAAGTAATGCCCAAAGCTCAAGAGCTGGTGTACACTGAGATACTGCTGACAGATAACAGTACCCATGCAACCCAAATTGCTCCTGACTGGTGTTTAATGGCTGCCAAGAGTCATGCAGCAATATACTTAAATACCAAATGATCAAAATCATTTTACTGGAGCCATGGGTCCTTAACCAAGTCCTTGCTTGTGAAAGTTCTCTTGGATGTTTACTTTGGATGGGCATCAGTGTCTGTTTTCCTCAGAATCTGAAAGTCACTGGATCAAGACCTCCAAGGCCCATTTTCACACAGAGGAATCAGTCAAAGACAGATTGAGGCACACTCTGTATAACGGTGGTGGTCGCCTGGCCAATTTCATGGGGAGTCACTTTGTGGCTTTGGCAGAGTCTGCCACTGTCTGCTAGAATAAATTTGGAGCAAATCAAATATGATTTGTCTATTTTGACTTGTGTACATTTTCTGAGTACAACAGACTATTGATAAAGAATTGAGGTAAGAAAAAAAAATGTTTGTTGATTTCCCTGAAAGCACAAAATGTTCATTCAGTGAAGGGCAGGGACCATTCATTCATGGTAGTTATGAATTAATGCTACATCTTCTAGAGCAGTGGTTCCCAGGTGTGCATCCAAATTGCTTGGGAGCTTGTTTAAACGTAAATTGCTCTTTTGTGGGTGGCAATGAACCAGGAAAGATCACCACAAAGGCCTCAGGCATGCTTCGAGAGTACAAGGTGGTGGGCACTGCCAAGTGTCACATGTTGCCTCTCCATTGAATGCAGATCTTGGCACCTAACCACACTGTCACCAAGTTCCACTTCTGATACTCTGTGTCTCAGTTTAAGATGATGAAGGAGTCTTTAGGAGAAATCATCTACTGTGGGCAGGTATCTGAGTAGAGCTCCTTGCGATTGAAGAACTTTGATATCTGGCTGCCCTAAGACTCCCACAGCAGCATCCACAACCCATACTTGAGGCCCTTAACCTGAGCACAGCAACCTGACCACCTCAGGTGCTGTCATCCACTGCTACTGAGACATGAGAGCTCAGCACTGTACCTGTACCATGTCCATCCAGATCATGAAGGTAAAAGAGATCACACCCTAAAGGTGTCACTGGTCATCCTTCTACTCTTCATAAATATAACTTACTTAGAAATAAAGTTCTTTAGTACTTTTTAAAGCCCTTTTAGGTTAGGTTGTGATATTTTAAAAGCAGCTACTCTGTGAATTTGGTTTTGCCCACAATAGCAACAAGGCGAACCTAAGAGGATGATGGAGTGATATTACCTCCAAGGTGGTGAAATGTGGCTCTAGGGTAGAGAGGGGGAGGCATTTCTTTATAAAGACAGCATAAATATCTATGGCATTAAAACTTAGAAGATTAAATCAAAATTAAAGGAACAGTAGGAATAGAAAAAAAGATGTTTGCAGGAGACACATGATAAAAAAAAAGGGATGGAAATGCTGATTTGCATAAACATCCCACATATAGAGCATAACATAGAGCTCCTCTGTCCCTTCACCCTGCCACCCTTTCTTCTGAGCACAATTTACACTACATAACATGACACTTGTTATTTTGAGTTTTTTTTTCCCCCTTCTTGGTACTGGTGATTGAACTCAGGGCCTTTGCACTGAGCCACATCTTCAGCCTTCTCTCATTTTTTAATTTTGAGTCAGGGTCACATTAAGTCACTAAATTCCCCCGCTGGGCTTGAATTTTCCATCCTTCCTGGCTCAGCCTCCCAGATTGCTGGGATTACAGGCATGTACCACAATGCCCAGCATATCTATTTTTTGCCTCTGTAGTTTATTCTCTGCCTCATCTAGAACAAAGACTCCATGAGAGCTTTGCCTATGGCTTGTAACAGTGCCTGGTACATGCTGGGTGAGGCTTGTGGACTGAAAGATGTTCTCAAAGCTTCCTTCTGCTGTAAAATTCTTTGATTCTGAGTTGTCTTTATAGCACTGTTAGCTACAAAGCATAATTTGAGATACATCACAGGCGGCCATTCCTTGCATACCAAAAGTATCTCATCAGGAGGTGGCTCCCTGTTTATGGCTCCCACCCCCAGGACCAGCTGTGTTTTGGGAAGACTTCAATGTATTTATCAAAGCAGCACCATGGTCAGAAACTTTGTGACCAAACTTCATGCTGCTTCGGGTAATAACACAAAGATTACAGGCTTTCGAAAACCATCAGCAAAACATGGACCCACTAGTACTCAGCATCTAACTGTCAGGTGGGGGTTAGTGAATTACCTCAGAGTTTTGTTTTTGGTTTTATTTTTCGTAAGAAAAGCTCTGAGGTATCTATACACAGCATGAAATACAGAACCACTTTTAGATCTGAGAGAAACCACAAATCACCCATTCCTGCAGCAGAGTGTAGCTCTGGATCTTGAAGTCTAAATTCTGGTTACCTCTCTAATGAGTGAAAATGGGTGAGTTATTTCACAACTCTGTGGATCAGCTTCCTTAACTGTAAACTGGGAATAGTAACTAAAAGCGCCTCATAACAGACTAATTTATGTAAAGCCGTTAGAATGATGATATCTTCTACATTGCAGGCATTCAACAAATATTAGCCATTGTAAGTATTATCAGCCATTTGGTTTTTATATTCTTTTTAATTTAAAAATCCTTCAAGAAAAGTTTACTAAACTTTCTGTATGAAAATGCTAGAGTTCTATAGAAATCCTACCACTCAAAGAACATTCCTGGAAAACCAGTGATTAAGGCTAATGTATCTGTATTATTTCCAGGCAAGGTCACTGAGAACTCCAGGCTCAACTACTAGCCCTCATGTGCCCTGTTAACAGAAGCTTTCTCATTAACAAGGAAGTACAAAGTGGGTGTGCCAATGGACTCCCCTCTGTCACAGGAATGAGGGATCATGAATGACAGCCAGAAACTAGAGTGCACAAGGCAGTATATGTGACCTTCACACAGAATCATAGAGGTCACCATGGCCCACAGTACAAAGCAGGAAGATCTTGCATGGCATCCCTGAGAGAGTTACACAGCCTCTGCTTGCCTTTTTCCGGAGAATACACTTCTCTGCTTGTCAGCCTGTGCTACTGACCAGTTACAAAAGCCAAAGAGAAGCAGCATGTGGTTATTGTTTACTTCCTGAGCATCTTATCATGCCCAGGGCAGCATGGGGTAGCCTTTGGAGTCCAACAGGCCTGGCTGTGTGACCTTAAGAATGTGTTTTTGCCTAAAATGCAGATATTAACGATATCTCCCTTGTAGCTTTTCTAAGAGGGTCAAATGGGATAATACATTCAACTATGTTTAATAGTTCCTAGCACAGAGTTCGAGCTCAGTAAATTATAACTGCTATTAATTATTATTATAACCATTCACTCCATTAAACCACTAGGCTCTATGTTAGTTATTTTTAAAAAGGTGAGGTTCTCAAAAGCAGAGTCTTGTTGGCACAGGGCAACAAGAATATACATTGCTGTCCACCCAGAGCAGGCTTTCCCCTCCACAGTAACAGAACTGTAGTGAGGCCCTGCTGGGGACTACACATTCCAGTGCCTTGGCAGCTGTATGTAGCCATGCAATTAATTTTCCACTAATGGAACAAGAGTGAAAGTGACAAGTTACCACTGAAGGGCTGGACCATCACACACTGTGTACATTCCTCCACACTCCTTTCCTGCAAGCTTCATCCTCAGTTAAAGGACTCCAGGAAATCCCGCTGCTACTATAAGAAGTAGGAGTATAGCCTGCAAGAGCAGAGACAGAGGATGGAAGGAAGCCAAAGCTCTGAGTAAGCACCTGGAGCTGAGGGCCTGCCTACCACCTTGGACCCCTATATGACAGAGAAATAAACTTCCTGAGCTTTCAATCCATACAAGCTTGGGCTTATTTGTTACAACAGGTTTGTGGGAGCAACCACTCCTTGGGAGCCACGACTTAGCTGAAAATTTGCAATACCTGTGGGCAATGGTAAGATCACAGTCACAATCTGAAAGACAACCTACAAACAGGGGTTAGTATATTCAAGCAAAATATTCTTTTTTTTAGTGGAAGTAACGTGAAACATTTATTTGCTATTTTGGACAAGAACAGAGCTAAGTAACCCAACTCTACTGTGGCTTAGGAAAAAGATCACCCTTTTAGCAGTGTAAGATGTAAATGCAAACTGTACAAGGGTACATATTATATAAAACATTGTGTAAGACTGCAAGCAAAATATTCTTTAAATATCCTTTAAATCTTGTAGACACAATATGAAAATTACCCTCCCTACTTCTGTCAGCTCTTCAGATGTAACATACAGAAGCCTACGGCTTTCAAAGTCTTTCAGGTAAAACATGGAAATGAAAAAAAAAAAAAATGATTGCTTTTAACAGCAATCTAAATCCCAACACTCCAGAAGGCTGAGGCAGCAGGATCACAAGTTTGAGCCCAGCCTGCATACCTCAGTAACTTAGCAAGACCTTATCCCGAAATTTTAAAAGGGCTGGGAAATGTAGTTCAGTGCAAAGGCTCTGGGTTCAATCCTCAAAATCAAAAAACAAACAAAAATGAAACCACAATAAAACACCAGTCCAATGAGCCTTTGAGCTGAAGTTTTTGCGACACCTATGAATACAATTATTCAATTCACTGGGTACTATTTTTAGTTCCTACATCATAAATTCAGTGCTACTGCAGACTGGGGACACAATGATGAGACACAGAACCATGTCTTTTGGGAACTCACGATCTAGTGGAGAAACAAGAAAATACTGAAGTAACAATGGAATGCTGTCTGCTATGCTTGTTAAAAAAGATAATAAAAAGGCATTATCAGCTCTTATTAACACATGCCAGATATTGCTAGGCTTTTTCACATGCTAACTCACTTAACTTTCACATCAGTTCTACATGGTACATACCATATTCCTTATTTGTACATGAGAAAATCTTGCATTATTAAGTTTCCCAAGGTCACACAGTGGTCTCGAATTGGGGTGTCCAACACCAGTGACAGTTTTGTCAGCCACATAAAAGTTGATGAGCAGTAGGAGAATGGGAAAAGGAGGTGCCTGACTGCCTGGCTGCCCTTTACTATGTACCAATACTAGTTTAAACCAGGGGAAGAAAAGGCACACAGGGTCAAGTGGCCAAATAGTCCCAAAACTTTTGTGATGCTCTCTGTGCTGGGAGAGGACACTAAAAGAAGTGTCCCCAACCACCTCAGCCTTGCCAAGCAGCTCAGGAATTTGGAATATAAGCACAAAACACGAAAAACCCAAATTAAAGCCTTTGGACTCTTAAGTAACCTAAGAATGGAAAAGAGGTCATCCCTAACCACAGAAGCAAGTAGATTCCCTGTCTCGACAGTCCAGTAGAAATCATTCTGGGTATTCCCCCCCCCCATTAAATCTCAATTTCTCTGTCTAAAAAGGTTGTTCATGCTTCCCTGGGGAGTCACAATGTATGCCTTCCAAGCTCTCTGGGTTGTTGTAGAGGCAGAAACCTCTGGCATATAGAGTGCTATGATCATTTTAGGAGAAAACTTGTACTTCTGTACTAAAAATCAGTAGCCATTTGGACTTCCTCTATTCTGATAAAAGGTTTCTGTAATAGATTGGATTATTATTCACTCATGTTTCCCCTTGGGCAGAAATAATACTTCCTTGCCCTATCACTTCTGGGCTTAGCCATATAGCCTGATCTACCAAAGAGATGTTATAGGCCTGACATGCATACAGGTCTAAGTAAGCTTCTGTGGTTTGGCTTGGCACTTGCAGTGCGGTGGTCCCTGATGATAAAAGTGTGCCCTTAATAGCTGCTGCCCTTCAGCCTGGTCCAGAATGAACACATGCAAGCAGACCTGAGCCCAACCTGCAGCTGACCAGCAACCTAAAGCAAAGCTACCCAGCTGAACCAGCCTCCTTGATCAGGCAAGCCACAGTCCCCATGCTGACCAGACAAAACCTGTGCTTGCTTTTGAAAGCCACTGCTACAGTTTAGATATGGAACGTCCCCCAAAGTCCCACATGTTAGGGTTGTCACCCACAGTGCTATTGGGAGGTGGCAGAACTTTTGGGAGATAGAGCCTAGTGGGAAGAAGTTACTTCATTAGGGGCATGCATTTAAAGGGATCTTGGGACTCTAGCACCACTTCCTGTCTCTGCTTCCCAGCCACCATAAGGTGATCAGATTTTCTCTGTCACACACTCTTGCCATGATGTGCCATTTCTCTGTCACACAGTCCCAAAGCAATGTGGCCAAACCATGAGCCAAAATAAACCTTTCCTCTTTTTAAGTTGATTTATCTCAGGTATTTGTCACAGCAAAAGCTAACTTTTTTTGTCACAACAAAAAGCTAACTAGCAAAGCTACTGAGTTTGGGCATAGTCTGTGATGCTGTAATATTGCAGAAGTAGTTGACTAATGTATCATCATTTTACATTAATGGGAAAGATTAAATTACAAGTACAAACACATGCATCTCAGTACATCTCATACCCTTTTAATTTTTCCCTTGAATTTCACTGAGTGCATAGTCATCTTGTCACCCAAACACACCACTTCTCAATGATGTGAACAGAGACGCTGACAGGTAAAAATAGAGAACAGTTTCAGTGCCTTCCATGCAACAATGACTTCCTTTGATGACTCAATGTTTACACTAACATCTCTCCATAAGATGCAAATGTAGAACTATTTTTCAGGACAGCTACATTAAATACTACTTTCCGGATGAAAACAGTACTCTGACAACGAGATAATATTTTCAGGCTTAGAGTCTACATAACCCCCTCAATAATTTTTGTGACCTGTCAGTATATTACTGGTTTTAAAACCACTTTCTTCTCTCCCCTTCCACAAGTCATCACATAGTGCCAATGCACACAATCGTAAAATCTATACAGGTTTTCACAAATCTACTGAAGAAAACTTTTTAAAAATTCTACTGGTTCCCAGAGTTTAGAAAATGTACCAAACCTTATTTTACACGCATCATGATTATAGATAAGCCTTATTCTTCATTGCTGTTTCAATAAAATATCAAACACTAAATGAACTATACTAAGCAATTGAATTATTAGTCAAAATGTTTAATAGATTTCAAAAAATAAATAACATTTTGGGGCTTAAGTAACAAGCAAACTAGATCTAAAGAAAACTAGCGAGCCAATTATGGCTTTCTTAGATACCTCCAGGCCTTTGTAGGTGTTAATAGGCCTTTGAGCTATTTGAATGTTACAGCAAACCCTAGGCCAGTGGTGGTGAAGTGGTGGCAAGCATGCCACAGCGGGCTCCAGAAGCCTCTGTGTCAGCACACAAGCCAAGGTGCCTCACTTTGCTTGGATCATTTTATGCTTGTCAACTTTGAATTATATCAAACCTGATACAAGACACAGGCAAATGGATGACTTGAGTGCCACATGTGTTGCTCTCAAACTAACAAAGTATGATCCAAGGTTTGACAAATTATCAGCATGCATACAACAGTAAAGATCACATTAACTGTGCAAAATCAAGCCAAATGCAAACTTTTACCTTTTTCAATAAAAAACTGTATCATTGAATGCTCTGTTGCTGTGTTTTTCCTTTAAGACAAAAGATGTTAATGCACACACTGGTTTTTTTGTTTTTTGTTTTTTGTTTTTCTAAAATAAAAAGTGTATTCAGGTCTCACTGCAACGTTGGCACTTTGTGATAAGTACGTGGTTTTGGGTTGCACTTTGGGCACTCATCTCTAAAAGGTTCACCATCACTGGTATAGGGAAAACTATCCATAAACCACACAATGTTCCACATCCTCGGTTGGGTCTGGAATTACTCTCACTCGGAGTGGTGACACTGCCTGACCACAGGTCTACACATGCAAGCCCCGACTACCCTCTTTCTCCTCTCTGCCTCACTCCCTGTGCTCTTAGCGCAACACTCCTGCCTCAGGGCCTGCTGGTCCCTGTGCCTGGAGTGCATCCTCCCCACAACTCTCATCCCCACTCCATTCAGGCCCCTTCAGACCTACCTTCTGCCAAAGCCCTCTCGAACCATCTCTTCTTGAATAGGTCTCCCAACCTCCATCTGTCTCCTTATTTTTCCTCACAGTGTTATTTATGGCTGTCAGAAATTATTGTACACATTGTGTACTCTCTGCTTCTCCTATAAGCATGGGGACTTTCATTGTGTAATTCATTACTGTATCCCCAGCTCCTGGATAGGCCTGCATAGTTAGCACTCAATAAATAGTTACTAAGTATATAAGTTGGGGGTTTTAGATGTTGTTGCATGGAAAAAGAAAGCATTTAATTACTTATTAAATCAGCTTATTTGCTGGGCAAAATCTTTCAAGATACAGAACTCACAGAGAGAAGGAAGGGAAATAACAAAATAAGCCTTCAGAAATTTTATTAAAAGGTTGGTAATCATTTTATTAGTCAACTACTACAAAGTCACATAATCCTGAACCAGCTAACTACTAGATTCCCACTCATTCTTTAAAGTGGAAAACAAGTTCCATATACCCTGTAAGACTAAAAGCGATTTCTGTAATATTGTTAAATATATTTTAGGAATGAAGTAGTTTAAGTGTGCCACAATAAGTAAATAACTCAACTACTGCTACTTGCGTTTCTCAAACAAGACCTATCCCAGGGTTTTCCTGAGAAGCTTCCAGGATTTGAGTCTGTGACACTTCAGGACTGCTATTAAATAGATAGAATACTCAGAGAGGAGGGCATGGCATTTTCTTAGCTCTATAGTGTGTTCTTGGATTTCTTCATAAAAGCCCTAGAAATCCTTTCACAATAAACCTTTCCAAATAACACAGATAAATGTATCTCCTGTTTTTCTATGGCTTAGTTCCCACGATGCAGAAAATATATATATATATATATGTTTTCTGTTCATATAGTAATAAACCTCTCTCAAATTTTGAAATGCCTTTTTTCCTACACAGAAAATCAAATTTATCAAATATGGAAGTCACTTTTCTAATCACATGATCTAACATCTCAAAAACTTAAATCTGCATAGCCAGTCAAGGCTGGTATATTTTGAAACGGCAAGAATTTGTGTGTGGAATGTTTTAACAGCCCATGGATTCCTAGGACTACTCAGTATGACTTACACAAACACAAACCAAAATTTTACCAGGGAAATCAGTGCCTATCAAGTATCTCCAAGTACAAATGCTTAACCCAAAACAGAAATACATACAGTTGTTTTGATTATTTCTTTTTCACCATATTACAGAAATGTGAAGAGGTCAGAGCAGTCTAATGGAGGCATCACTGTGGACTATGAACAAAAGAGGGCACAATCATATCAGAGTTAATTCTCATGGAGTACTTCCTAGATGCCAGGCCCTTCATACACATGATTTTACATAATCCACAAAACAACATTCTGAGATAAGCACCATTCCCATTCCTGTCTGACAGAAGTTAAGCCCCAGAGGAATAAACAGTTTGGCTGAAGTCCCACTCCCAGCAGGATTCCAGAGGCAGCACCCATAACTGTCCAGAGCACAGCAGCCAGCAGAGCTCCTGCACAGGACAGCCCAGGAAACTGACCAGGGAGCTTTCTTTTCTTCAGAACTCACCAGATAACATGCCAAATATGCATGGTGTCACACAAAACCCTGAGGGACATACTTACTATTACCCCATTTAGAGATGAAGAAACCAAGGCACAGAGAAGTTATATAACTTAACAGAAGAAGCAAAGCCAGGATTCCCAGTGAAGCAAGCTGGCTGCAGGACACATCAGCTGTGCCAGTGTCCTTGGACACATCAGCTGTGCCAGTGTCCTTTCACCTTCTCACTCACTCCCACCTTTCAATCACCTTTGCTTCTTTGTCTACAGAATTAGGCTAGCCAGTTGGACTACATTACTGCTAAATCTTTGTATCAGCTAGAGTTCACCAGAGGAACAAATTTAATATACTATATACAGGATTTACAAGGTAGGCTTACAATGGTGCCTGCAGAACCAGGTGTGCAAGGATACAAAAGGGTCATCCACAGGCTACAGATCCAAAGGATCCAGTCAAAAGTCAAAGGCCTGGAGCTCACTGGACAGTTCCACATGAGTCTGTATCATGAAGCTGAACAGTCTGCACTAAAAGCCTACAGACACACATCCAAAGGTGATGGTAAAGACTGGTCCTTCAAAAAAGCAGAAGCAAGACTTCCTTCTTATTTCCCTTTTTATTCTTTCCTGGCTACAAGCCTTGCCACTCACATCCAGGGTGAGTCTTCTGTTTTCAGTAAATCAATCATCCAGACACACCCAGAACTGTGCTAAACCAATCTGCTAGGCATTTCTTATTCAAGTTGACACTACAGTTAACTATCACAGGTTCCTTCCACTTTTCAAGTGACAGGATGCTCAACTGGTCTGTGAAAGGTTGTCTGCCATGATGAAAATACTTAGGAGAGAGTTTCTAAGTGGTTCTGTTGTTTTTCCCCCAGAGGTGAGAAATGCTACTGATAATGATAGAGACACTGCTTAACACAGATGTTTTTCAAATAACAATGGATTATTTCTAATAAACCCATTATAAATTGAAAATATCCTAAATGAAAAATGCATTTAAGGAATCTACCTTACCAAACATCCTATCTGTATGTGGCTAAGTGTCAGCTGTTTCCCCTCATGGTTGTGTGGCTGACTAGGAACTGTGCGTCACTGTGGGTGCCCACCATCGTATGGTTTATTCCTAGCTTAGGGGAAGACTCTAATTCAAAGTATGAAATATGGTTCCTCCTGAATGTATGTCACCACCAAAAAATTGCAAGTTGAACCATAGTAAACTGGGGACTGTCTGTACACTTTCAGGATTAAGGCTCATCTTCTTAGAATTTGATGTACAAGAAAAATTTTAATCATAATGATTTCATATTGGAAAATAGTTAATCGTTTCATAAAGAACAATGAAAAGTTAAAAAACAGCTGTAAGCTACTATTCTTTCCAGTGTACCTTCTATACTTCATATAGCTTCTTTGTTGCAAACAGTGGTCTTCAGGACTGACTGCATCCCACCATTCACAGGCTCTTAACTAAAACATATGGCCTATCAAAATATCCCTTATTAAATACAGTGACTGGGTGGAGTAACATAATTGTCTTGCACAATGTTTTAAACTCATCAGTATCAGTTGCCAACATTTAAAGACAGTTTTCACATAAAAATATTAATTTTGAGCTTGTCTCTCAAATAATAGTATCAATAAAAGTATCTGTCAACACAAGACCTACTCTCCAACACTGCAAGACTGTGCTGAGGCTGAGCCACAGCTGGCTTTTCAAGGGGAGCAAGGGCTCTCCAGTCTTCCAAAGTCCATTAAGTTAAACTGGGCCAATTCAGAACATATATCATTTCCTGGAGGCATTTGAGTTTGAGACTGGTAGGCCACAGGCTCCTCAGTTTGAGCATTTCTACTCTAACTGCATATATAAAACAGTAGCACATCTCCACAGCTGCTGTAATTAAACACTAAAATCACACAACTGAAACACCAAAAGGCCACACCCTTTTAAAGGTTTGATTCCTTTTGAAAATGCTATAATCCTCACAATGTTAGTTATTTCATTACAGTAAACCAACGAGTTCCAACCTTATCAACATGTATTACCATCAACTTCAAAGTGTTAAAAACAGATGTTAGTCCAGGCCAATTACATGGAAAGTTCTGGGATGGAGCCCTGGCATCCTTATTTTCTCCAGGTTCATTCAAGTGATTCTGATGGCAATCTGTGTTGAAAAGTGGCCTAAACTCCATGGACGGATTGGTGTGACTTTTAAATCAGTAGCACTGACTTCCATAAGGCACAGATGAGAATCACTGTCATTACTTTAAAATATGTATCAGATAAATACTGAAGATGTCATCATCTTTCAAGGGACTAAAAAGATATGATTCCTTTATTCTATCATCTGAAGGGAAGGGCATATATAATTTAACATATCTTGACCAAAATTCTTGGCTGATGTTTGCATATTTTGACAGCAAATGTTTTGCTGTGGTCCCCTGAAAGTGCTAAAGTGAAGCCAACCTATAAATGGGAGTTTCCAGTCTGGGCAGAATATTGAGATATATTAGTTTAAATCACACTTTGTCAACCATTTGGTTGAGATGGCACCAAATACCAGATGTCTAGTGTCAGAAAGATCCTATTAAAGATGTACTCAGCATATCTCTAAAATCTAAACTACCTACAGATTATACATGGGCTGAGGACACCTACATGACACTCACTGCATCCTGATGAACAAGTCTTAGTCCCCAGCCCCAGAGCCCATCAGATTCCCAAACACACTGAGATTAGCTCAAGGAGGAAAGCATTACTGAGAAAAGGGCTTCCCACAGTATGTGCTTGGTCTGGGTTTACACAGAAAAATCAGGAGCCCCATTTTCTTCAATTGGTATTTGAGGAAACAGGGGCATAATTTATGTTTATTCATGCTTACTACCATGTATTCAGCTTAGACTCTTTACAGGATTCCCCTGCATCTGCCATTCTGCCATACAAAGAGAATCATGCAACTAAAATAGCATCCATGATGCTTTCAGTGAAAGAGTTAGATTGGAACAAGGTGCTTCTGTTCTAAGCCCAGATGTGCTCTTGTACCAGCTGTTTAGGACTCATGATGGATGACAGGACCCAAAGTGTGCTCTCTCTGTGGATGCCACTGGGGAAGTGTCCAGCAGGAAGATTCTAAACATATAGCCAGAGTGCTGGGGTTTTCTGTTCTTAACTCACAATGTATCCATCTAGGTCCCCATGTGTATCACTGGTCCAAACAAATTTCTAAAATAAAGGAGGTGAACATAATGACAGGATTTTGATTTTGAAGATCTAAAGGAAAAGAAAAGTCTGTACATGTGGATAGGGTCAGGCATCAAGTCTGTCAGAGAATCCCATCTCCAAATAAATAGGTATCAGTAAGGATAAGAAAACTAGTTAGTACCATTAGAAAATCAGTAATTATATTCATTGTAGAGTTGACATTACTGCTTTTATTGTTGTGATGATGGCATTTGTAGTGGATTAACTAATGGTCAACTTAAGTGAGAATGCCCAAGCTGAACTGAGTCAGCATGGTTCTGGGCATGGAAGACCCACCTTAGGAAAGCTGCCAAAACTGTACAAAAGGAGAATGAGGTGGGGGAGGGGGAGATTGGGTGCTGCTGATTTCCCAGGAGAAGCTTTGTTGTGGCTGATTTTCCTGATACTAACTTTGGCATTCTCCTCTTCCTCCTCTTCTTCCTCCTCCTCCCCCTTCTCCTCCTCATCATCACTGGCAGCAGCAGCAGAACTCAGTCCTTGGTGTCCCTGGCTGATGTTCTCTGGGCAGAACTCTGGTCTTTGCCTTTGTCTTGAGTGTTGTTTCATGGCTCCAGTGCAGATCCCTCAGCCTGCTGGCACAAATCCTTCATCCCACTGGTGCAGACTTTCTAGCCTCCACCACTGACCTTTTGGCCTTTTCAGTGCAGATCCTTAATACAGACTTGCAGGAGACATTGCTCTGGGATCCTTGCCCTTCACTGGATTCCTCAGGTCTCTTGCACTCTTCTGCATGTGACTTTTTGAATGAGTATTCTAAGTTAATCCTATAAATTTACATTTCCTGTATTAAATCTATTCCCTTGCAAACCACTGACTACAATGGTATGCGCTTGGGTTAGTTTTTCTTTAGAACCCTCGAAACACTTTATTACATTTCTATTCCTACTAGACAGCAGCATCAAAATATTTCCCCAGTTACCTACACTGTTCCTATTGGAAATCCAGTCTCTCTGTGTATAAGAAGTCAGGTATGAAAGAATCTTGTATTAAAATGCAAACAGCCAGGCACAGTGGTATTCATCTGTAATCCCAGCTATTCCTGAGGTGAAGGCAGGAGGACTGTTTGAGCCTAGGAGTGAGGCAAGCCTTGGAAACACAGATGCAAATATCTTGTAAAACATCACAATTTAGGCTATAAAGAGCAAGTACTTGGTATACAGGGACACCTGACCCTCATTCCTGTGAGCATTAAGGGGTTAGTTATTTGGTCTATCTCCTGATGTCCTCCTGTGTCAGATGGAACTAAAATACTGAGCAGTGCATGTTAAAGCAACACATTAGTAGGTACTTAGTAATAGTTATTGTTATATTTTATGAAAATAGGACTGTTGCAGGTTCCCAAATTTAAAAAGCCAAAAGGTGGTGGGTGGTGGGACAGGATCAAAATCCAGTTCTATTTCAATCCAAGCTTCTCCCACCCAGCCCTCTGCCTCCTTGATAGCAGATACCCTGGCAAGGAAGATGTGGGAAAATGAAAACATACTTCTATCGTAGGCCCAGTATATTATACGGCTAGTTGACCAAACTATCTTTCATCTATGCACACTCCTGGAGATTGACTGCAAAGATGTCTTCCACAGCCTAAAGTTACCTTTGTGCCTTATTCTTTCCACAACCCAAAGTATTACTCAATTCTTTTTCATTCCATCTCTAAAAACACTTCTTAAGGAAAATGCCATGAAGGTGAAAAAACTCTGTCCTCTAGGAAGGAGCTGAGTTTCTGAGAAGGACACAGAGCACACAGGTGGTGACCACACAGTATGGGCCATACCTAGTCTGATACAGCCATGGGTGACACTGTAGGACACAGGGAAGGGACAAATGAACAAGAAACTTAAATAGAATTTCCACTAAAAAATGGTGTGTTGAAGACTGGAGATTTAGCTCAATGGTACAGTATTTGCCCAACATACATACACAATGTAGGGTTCAATTCTCAGTAGCAATGAATTTAGCAATGAGCATTACTGAGATGAAAAAGGTTTATTGTCCTGAAGGAAATTATCTGTTTTATAATCTTCTCAAGATAAACACTGTAGCTCATATGTTGTTAGATATGGTATTCAACTAGTATGGCAGCATATTTAATACCAGATGGAAAGCAATAAGTACTTCTAAGATGAGGGGAATGTTTACTTCATAGGTATGTTGTAAGTGAGGGCTAATTAAATGCTGCATGAAAACTGTTGATAATGACTCCCTAACTGGGAGTTTAGAGAACGGACCCAAGTTTTGTGGGTATGCATTTTTAGATCTTCTATATGAGAAAAAATGTACTGTTGCAGATATTCTGAAAATGATTATTGAGATTAAGAAACTACAACAAAACAGAAAATTTTATAACCTGGTAATACCAAAACATCACAAAGTCAAAATTCAGAGAAAGACTCATGTGTGTATTAATTAACTGCTTGACATAATGCTGTAAGTACCTCCTTTCAGCTATGCACTCTGATAAATTTTCATGTGACAATGATTCATACAAACACCACTTTCTACAGGGTGAGAAGATAAGTTAGTCTTCACATAAGCATGGGTGATCAAATTTTATTTTTAATTATTGATAATTCAGAAAGTGACTGTCAGCCTCATAATTCTTTGCTGATAATGACATATAAAGTTTTAAGATTGTAAAATTTTACTTTATGTAGCAACCATCAAGTTTCAGGGCATTGAAAATTTTCATTCATTCATTCATATACTGTGGTATATGGATGAAACTCAGGGCCTTCACATTGAGCTCCAGCTCCACCTCTTTTTTAAATTTTTTATTTTAAGACAGGGTCTCATTAAGTTGTCAATTTGCCCAGGCTGGTCTAGAACTTGCTATTCTCCTGCCTCAGCTTCCCAGAGTGCTGGAATGACAGGAGTGTACCACAGTTGGCTTCAAATTTTCTTATACACTAACTTGAAACAAACTTTGTAATAATAATACCCATTACCCAGTTTGTTTTCACTATTTTTTTTTTTTGCTACTGATATATATTCATGTCAAATGAACAAGAAACTTAAATAGAATTTCCACTAAAAAATGGTGCGTTTAAGACTGGAGATTTAGCTCAATGGTACAGTATTTGCCCAACATACATACACAATGTAGGGTTCAATTCTCAGTAGTGAAAAGAAAAAAAAATGTGTCTGTAATTATATATTTGCATTACTGAGTATATTCCCAACTGAAGAGAACTTCCATACTGATTATATTTAGTAAGAAGTGAATACTCCACCTAGAATTTTAGATATCCACAGACTAGCTTTTAGCTCCATACACTTGAAACCAGATTCCCAATGGCAGATGTCACAGCACATCTGAAATGCTACCTCTGACCTGCACCTTTGCATAAGGACCCTGTATGACTTGCCAAAGTAGGTAATGATCCTAGGAAGTAACTCCTACATAGCCAGGGAAAATGTAAACAGACACAGAGATGACCTGTATCAATATAACCCACAAAATCCAAACTTACTCTCAAAATCCAAAAATACTCTCAAAACCAAAGTTATCAAACCCACAGAGAAATATAACAAAAGGAAAGTCAGAGTGGAGAAGGAAAATGTTACATGATTGATATTGAAATCTGACTTTTTCAAATTTTGTAAATTATCACCCAGTGAATACATTGCAAAATACACTGTTAGGGCTCCTCCAGGGCCTTGGAAAGTACTGGGTGGACCCTAATAATATATTCAAAACTGTGTTGTACAAGAGAGTGGCCCTGGAGCTTGAGCTTCATTAGCTTCACAGTGGTCCCTATTATTATTCATCATTTCTCTTGTCTGTACATGTCTGGTCTCTCCAAACACATTTCAATTTCTTGGAGATAGTACTGTTTTAAGCACCAACATATAAGAAATATTCAAAACTACATGTGGGAGTTCTCACTATCCATGCTAATGAGAGAGCAATATCTGTGACTCTATACTCACATATAAATGCACACACATACAGATATATACATATATATGCATATGTAATATGCTTATGTTTATATCACTTATATTTTATATGCAGTACACCCCTCTGCCTTACCTGGAGTTTTGTTTTTCACAATTTTCATTACCCTCAGTTAACTGTAGTCTGAAAATACTAAGTGAAAAATTTGAAAAATAAACAACTCATAAGTTTTAAATTGTATACCATTTGTCTGGTATAATGAAATCTTGCACCATCCTGCTCAGGACATGAATTATCTCCTTGTCCCAGCATATACATACTGTATACATTACCTGCTCATCAGTTATTAGTAGTCTACTTAACTGTCTAGGTATCATGGTGCTTATTTTACTTAATAATGGTCCCAAAGTGATGCTGGCAATTCAGATGTACCAAAAAGAAGCCATACAGTATTTCCTGTAAAAGGTGAAAATTCTCAGCTTAATGAGAGAAAAAACTCATGCTGAGATTGCTAAGAAACTATGAGGAATGAAGAAGAAATTCATGCTAGCTTTGCTATCATATCTCAAACTGCAAAATTAATACCCACAATGCATGATAATGTTTAGTTATAACCAAAACTCGTTAAATTTTTAGGTAAAAGATATGAACAGAAAACATGTTTCCACTGGTTACTCTGTATATGAAATATTTTATATGTAAAGAGACTATATATATACTGTATATATGTAAATATATATCCTTAAATACCTATATAAACAAATACGTGCACATATAGAGAGAAAAGGAGAGTTTTTGGTATTGTTCAGTTTCAGGCACTCACTGAGGTCTTAGAATGTATTCATCACAGAGAGAGGAACTACTACAGACACCATAATATGTATATATATTATATGCATATGTAATACCCTATAAACAGTATCACTCATTTATTCCCTTTTATAAATTACATATAATTTATGTATAAATATAACATATAGCCAAAGAAACAGTATTTCAGTACTAGTAACATGGTGCCGGACAGTGCCGTGTCAAGGAGGTCCATCTCAGAAAAAAGTCACTATTGTAGCTGGTAGACAATGAACAGTGTTTCCTTAGGAGGCCAGTGGGTGAGCCAGGCAAGGAAAACTGGCCATCAGGAGACTGTCAGCGTCCAATGGTACTGGGTAGAAGGTCTGTAGTTAGTGACCCAGGAAGAGTCCCTTTGACTCCTGACAAAGTAGAGAAAGAGTTATTGGAAAGACTTCATCCTTCAAGTGAATATCCATTAATCTGGTCATTTCTTGTAGTTGACCTTTTAACAAATAGTGAAACATTCTGCTGCAACATTCCAGTGCACTATATGGAGAAAATATAATTTTATTTAAACTCATTCAGTAAATGAAATTAAAGGTATTTTTAAAAACACTTATAATAAATTTCCGACATTTGCAGTTTCTAATTTTCAGATTACAAATAAACACGTGGGATTCAACACTTTAGCCAGGTCAATGTGGAAGAAATCTATTACCTGTTAGACTGTCAGAAAACAAAATATATACAGGTAACCTAACAAGTATTTCTTCACTACCCAGGACATGACTACACTATCAGGACTGAAGGTAGGGATTAAAGATGAAGTGGGAGAGAAATATAAAGAAATGGGGTGGGGGGATATGGAACAAAAAGTAATTTTTAAAAGATTCAGCAGCACTGTCTCCATCCCTCAGACCTCAGCCTAAAACACAGGCCTTTGGCTTGCCAGGTGTCCTAGGGAAGCCCCTCTCATCATGTGTCACCAGTCTGCTACAGCCTTGGGGCTTCATCACTGGCATCAATGGGAACAGTCAGGTTCTCTGAAACCAGCTGTCAGTTTGCATGTCTAGAACTGCTGAGGGAGGAGATGGCTCTAAAATACATGTGTTCTAAAGGAAACCATTTTCTAAGGAATATGGCGGATTCTGCACCCTGCTGCAAGCAGTGTTGGTGTCTATACACTTCAGTTACATGTCAAAACACATGCACACTAAAGAAAAACAATCAGAAGTTCATGAGGCTTAATGAGACAAAATGTTCAAGTCCTATTTCCTAAAGAATGACTTGGCCATTTACAGATGAGAAATGAGTAAATGTTGCAACTACTGAAGACAATGCTTTGGGGCTACAGGGAAGCTTTAGATGTAGGGTTCCCTTTTGTTTGTATGGGGTGTGTGTGTCTGCGTGGAGGCATACACATTTAAAACCTCCACTGGCTCTGCACCTGGGGCCTTCTGGGGAACAGTGGGAGGGAGTAATGGGGATTCTTCCACCAAACCATAGGGTGCAGGCAGAGAGCAGGGCGGACAGCAACAAGCCTTTCATTCATTCATTTATTTATTCCTTCAGTCATTCCTTCTTCCCACAGGAAAGATCCTCAGAGAAATGTGCCCACAGGTCCTAGGCATAGAGCCTCTTTCTAGTCCAGGGTTTTTTCAAATAAATTCAGGCCAAAAGGAAAGGCCATATTGGAAGTCCTGGCCTTGACACCACTTTCCCAGTCCACAGTGGTGAAAGCCTTTGCCAGTGTCTAAAGTGCTTTTGGCCACGCAGAAAAGAAAGTAGACTACAGAGGGGCTGCCTATTCCTATGCACACCCTTTCCCAAGACAGGCACAATGAAGAAGATAGTTGAAAAGTCCCCAAAACAGAACCAAAAGTAGCACGACACAACCCATACTCTGCTAACCTCTAATGGAAGATTTCACAGTAGGATTACAAATGTATTTATTAAATATGCAAATGGCAAGAAATTGAATGATGTAGATAATTTAATATCATTGTGAGTACTTTACATATATAACCTCATTTAATCCTCATTAACCATGCCATGAGGTAGATGGTGTTATTATCTTCACTTTATAGAGGAGCCACCGTATGGCTAAGTGCCCTGTCCACAATCAAATGGGTGGGGGCAGGGGTGTTTGTTTAACTCCAAGCAGCCTAAATTCACCATGCTGGTTTCTCAGATATTCCTCACCCCAAGGATTCAGGGTTATGCTTTAAAGGGGAAAACAGGCCAACTGTATATGGAAGAAACATTGGAAGGGTACTATCAGGTTCTCTACCTCTTTGGCAGTTTGGTTGGAATTCAAATCCACCTGTCTGGAATTCAAATCTCAAATCATTTACCAGCCCTGAAAAGCCACAAATTTAGATAACCTTTCTGTGACTCAGCTTGTGAATCTGTAAAGCAGGAATAAAAGGGGGCTCTACTACTGCAGAATCTATATACTATACTACAGTGCCATTTTAATGCAAGTATTTACTAAACCATCTCAGAGCCAAATTCTATATTATTGATAGTAGCTACCCTTATTTTTCTTTCCAGAAACTTTGACCTTCATTAATTAAATGGTTTATAGGCCCACTATATAAAATGAAATAAAGGGATTGCTTGGATTTTGGGCATGAAGAAACTAACAAGAACAGACAATAAGAAACCTGTGGGTATTCAGAGTCAAGAACCACCAACCCTAACTAGTTGTGAGATAGTCAGTGAGACCAAATCATTTGCAAATTTCTACAAACCTGAGGCTCACAACATATGGGAAAAGTTTATTCAGTGCCATCACAAAAACAATCAAAACGGATCTGATTCCTGTGTTTCTAATCAAGAGGTATAGTCCTGCCTTGGGGCCTTTACACTGTCTACTTCCTTCCCCTGCTTGGACCTCACTGCCTCACAGACATCTTCATGGCTACCTCCTTCATCTCTTTCATGGTCAAGACTCCCATATCAGCTTCCCGTAAGGCCTATCCTGGCCAACCTGTTTACAATCCCAATACTCCTTTCTTGCAATCCATCTTACCTTGTTAGCTCTTTTCTTCTCTGTATCACTAAGCACCATCCAACATACTACATCATTTACTTCAATTGTTTGTTACCTATCTACTCCCATTAGACTATAAGATTCCTCCGAGGCTGGAATTTTTATTTCCTTCACTAAAATGCATCAAGTGGCTAGAACTGTGCCTGACATAAAGTTAGTGCTCAATATATGCTAGTATATAAATAAATTCAGAATGCAAAGGTACTTAACAAATGTACCAAAAGATCAAATTAGTAAGAATAATCCCACAGTTGCAAAGTGATTTCATAGCATGGGGATGTAGGCATTTTATGAGGCTAGGGCATGACCTTCAGTGCTAAATTTAGTGCTCTTGGGTGTTTCCAAGATTCCTGATTACCAGTTTAACTTCACCTACCTAGGACGTTCATGCCTACAGTGGTTCTACAAACTCAAGCATGTACTTCCAATGAGAAGCAAACAAATCTTGACCAGCTCTTCCAGTATCTAGGAAACAGCACCAGGTCTCTGAATGAATTGGAAGCAAAGTTGTGCAGAAACACATCAAAGCTGCAAGGATGTGGGGTCTCCAGACAATTTAAATAGAGGGTGGGGAGGGTTTCCACTGAGATCCTTAGGATTATTCACTGAGACAGTTCTCCTATACTGAAACAGCAGTGAGATACAAGAGTAAAAAAGAGGAACACATGTACAGCATTCTACCAAGAGGAGGAAAAATAGCTAAGACAGAGGTTGGTAGAAAGCATACTTTCCCTGTCTCTAAACCCAAATCCTTATTCCTTATGGGAAAAGAAAAATGGCTTAAAACAAGAGCTGAAGAGCTGGGGATGATTACAGCTCAGTAACAGAGTTCAAGCTTTGCATGTGGGAGGCCCTGGATTTAATCTTTAGAACTACCAAAAAACAAAAAACCAAGAGCTAAGTATGCATACATAAGATGACAAAAACCACTATTCACAATTTAATGCACTTAATTTGAATTAAGCACAATACAGTTATAATAAAAAGTTGAAAAAATTCCATCAAGCAAGATGTACACCATATTCCCTATAAACTGTAAATTCATCCCTGCTTAAGGATTTTGACTAGTGGCTAAATGGTAATAACCCAGAAAGGTCCCCAAGATGCAACCATCTTTTAAGCATATCTGTAACAGCTAGTCAATTGTTTAATCAACTCATTGTCTCCAAATATTTATAGGCTGAATCATAAACAAATACCATAAAATAATAAACAGAGCTTTCATTAAATGTCATATAGTTTCACTCTTGTCTCTTCATCAAAAGTTTATCTTTATGATACTGCCTTTGATTACCAACCCATGTTTTTATTTTTCGTGAATCAATTCTTATTTCTTTCCACATATATGGATACCTTTCAAAGTTAAGGAGCTTTTCCTTAGTTAATGTATACAATAGTTTAAATGAGCTTTTTTAATCTGGGACTTTCAAAGGTTTTCACTTTAATTCTTTTCATAAGGTTTGCTATTTCAAACTATTTCCAAAGTATAGTAATGATTAGCCCTTCCACACCATGGCCATACTATGCCTAAGTCATACCTATTGTTATTAACTTAGTTTTTCAATATTCCACCATTAAAAGAAAAGCACTAGCTTTTTGGCAGTAAGCTACTATTACAAGTTGTGTGAAAAAATTTATGAATCCTCAGCCTTCTTAAAATACCTTTGCACAGTATTAAGACAATTTCTACAAACAAAAATAAAACTTGTAATTAGTAACAATTAGTCTCAAATCATCTGATTACAAGCTAAATCCTCAATAAAGGTACTTGTCCTTAACAGACTTAAGTAAATATAATGTATTTTAACTAGCCAGGCCATACTTGGCAATCTGCTAAAAATATTACTTAGCTTACTACGTAAATTATAGTTTATCCTGATATAACTTAATGAGAAGGGATGGGGTATGCAATGACAACTTCTATAGGTCAGGAGATATTATTTATCTGTATTATTAACACATTACACAATACATATATATTAGTATACTTGCACTTAAGGGGAGATGTGTAAACTAGCAAAATTTCTCCTGGAACTTTGTGTTATCGGAGTTTTAGCTTCATTTTAAACTAGCCATCATGAAAAACTTGATTTATATTATCAAGCACTTTCAGATGACTATCCAGTTATATGAATCAGCAAATTTATTACTCCATTAAACTGCTTTTAAGACTATCATAACTCCAAAGCCTAGCTCTGCTATCACATTGTTGTCAGTGGATATGGAAAAAAGGTATTACACATTTGTTTAAAAACTTTGAAATTTCAAAATCTGGACAATTACTCATCAGAACTATCTTTTCAGAGACATTTTGTAGAGTTTTTTCATGATTATTTTCACTTCTGGATGACCCAATCAGATCCCATTCTGAATAGGCTTTCAACCCTTACTAAGCACCCACTGGGTGCACAGACAGTGATATGCTAGGCAAAGGAGCATAAAAGGTTCTGCCTCATTAATGCATAAATACACAGTCGTGATTTATTCTCTCAACTTTGTAGAAACGTGAGCTGCATCCACATGGCTGAATCCAGGGCATTTATTCGGACTTCCTGGGACAGTCTACAGGTTCTCTGGATGAGACAAGCCCCCGCCTCTCAAAGCATCACGCGGCCCCTTCACTCCAGGCCACACAGGACAACTTGCGGATGCGGGCCACACCTTCCGCAGGTGGCTGCGTAGCCTGAGCCAGAGAACCTGACCCATCTCCCTTCGCAGAGGCTCCAGAGGGAAAGTGTGCAAACGTGTGCAAGGACTTCTGCGAATCAGAGGACTTGTTGAAAGGTCGCGGGTGCGGCGCGCGAGGAGAAGCCGGCCGCCCCGGGGCGCCCCTCCCCC
>NW_004955410.1:29774357-29802726 GCF_000276665.1 Chinchilla lanigera
GGGGGAGGCGGCCGGGCCGGGAGGAGGGACCAGGGCGCGCGGCCACAGCGGTGCGGCCCCAACCTCACCCGGGCCGAGGCCTCACCTGGCAGCGCCTGCACCAACTTTATCCCCCTCGGCCTGCCCTTCACACTTTGTCATACATGCAGCCTATTTGGAGCCTCCCCGGTTATGTATATTCCGCTCTTAATGGATACACATCTATTAATTACACCTACTGCCCTGCGATGAGCGTTCAGGGAGTTAACCAGGCCTCTCCCTTGGGGACGTTTGTTTGCACTTGGCCACCTGTCTAGATGTGACACTGACATTCATAGGGGACCCAAGAAAGGTAATTGTGTGCACCTTATTCTTTATACCTTCTCTTTAAAAAAAAGTCAATATTCTCAGGAGGTTTGTACTAATTGATTTTAATGAAGCTTCCCTCTAGGCCAGAAGAAAATCTTAGCTTTATTTAAATTTCAAAATAGAGTGCTTGGTTGTCAAGTGCATTTGCGTGTGTTTTACACATGTACCACGTTTGTTCTACTCTCCACAAAAACTAAAATAATTTGATTATCCCGAATGCTGGCATGCCATTGCATCCACTACCCTGTCTCAAGTCTGGTAATTAAGGCGTGTGTGTGTGTGTGTGTGTGTGTGTGTGTGTGTGTGTTTCTGCCACAGAAGAAAGGACAGTGCTTGGTTTAGGCTGGAAGGAGCAGAAACACAGTCAAGGGACATATTTACTCTTCATATAAATATGAAGTCAGTCAATCAAGACTGTACCATCCCATGAGCCTTTGAACTGTAATGTTGACCAGTTAAGCCCTTAAATTGAGTTTTGCAGCGTTTTGCTAAAATTCAATTTTCTTTTTCCCCATTCCCACCCTCAGCTGCAGTCATATTTTTACCTCCAATAGCATTTTTCCAGGTGCCTAAGAAACATTGCACATTATCAGCAGTTTATGATCTAAGAGTGCATTTTTTTTTACTAATATATATATATATACTCTGACTTTGGTAATTTTCCTTAGGACAAATTTCACTTACACTCTGGTGCAGATACATAGAGAAACAGCACTTTCCTTTCCTGTGGGCTATATGCATCTCAAGTGTTATTTCTAATAATTGTTGAGGCTTTTCATGTGTAGTAAAGGAATGTAGTATTTCTGTCACAGCAAAAAAATTTACAATCTGACTGTCACAGAAACTGGAGCTGAATTCCCTCACCCATGGCATTTTCTGGCCCTTCTCTTCTGTCTTCCCACTCATGAGGTGACAAACTTGCTAAGATGAGACTTAGGTTGGGTGAGGCTAGGGCCCTGTGTTGTTAAAGTTCACTTTGGTGCCAGAAATGGTTTCCTAGGCCTAAATGAGAATGGGTGCAGTACCCGGGGTGGACCTGATAATGAGCCAGGGACAGACGTGGGGGGAACCTTGGGCCAAGGCCAGACAAGGGTCTAAAGACCAAGAGTTAGAATTCTTGATCTTGAGTTAGAATTTTGGCAGCTGTGTAGTACCTTCAGCTGCCCAGACTGGCAGGCCTGCAGCTGAGAGCAGGCAGAATATCTGGCAGAAGCACACCACACCAAAATGCAATGCAAAAACTTCTGCCAAAAATGATGCCAAAACAGCTTGTCATGGAGTTGAGTGCTGGATACCCACATTCTGCAGCATCTGGGGAGCACCCAGAACTTTGAAGAAGTGGCAGCTCTGTCCTCTGGAGGAAAAACTGTCTGTGTGGAATTAATAATTCCAGAAAGAGTGTAGAGAGACCCCAAGGTTCTCAGGCAAGAGAGCTGAGATGGAAAGTGCCAGAAACGTGCCAGTGAATGGCGCAAGAAGGGAACTGGGTTTCCCACTCATTCATAGCTCTGCATTACCTCTGATCTCCACTAACTCCTGTCTCAAGGTTTTATTCCTGAAGTAAAAACTTGGTAACTCAAATTGGACAAATACATTCAAATGAAGTAAGTCAAAATAACCTACAAAATAAATCAAGGTTTGGAGTTTTAAGACTTAACATTATTTTCTTTCTCTTGGCCAGATATATTTTGTAAGAAATCAGTCTATTTTGCATGAAATAACCCAGGCTACTACTACATATATGACTCAAGCCTTGTTTATGTGACATTCTGCTCATTACTGTTTTTTAATCTATATACACTAAGCACTTTGGGCCTTTTTTGAGATATATAATTAGAATCTTTAAAATCTGGAAGATTCTCTGGCTGTCAGGCCCAATGATTTTTGTCAGTGTAGTAAATAGGCCAGGGATATCATCAAGTTCTTCCCAAGTGCACACAGCCAGTTTTCTCTCTACATTTACAGTGTATTCAGTAAGGCATTAGTAGACAATAAAAGGGCAAATATATAGTAACCACAGGCAAACTCTAAAATAATTACAAAGACATGCATACTTTTGTGTACTTACATTTAAAAATGTCTGTTTCAAGGGTGTCCCTTTAGATAGTAAAGTCAACATCTAGGCTGTAAAAATAGGTAAAACAAACACTTCGACCTATTAGTGCCAAGAGAAAGCAATGACTGATGTACATTTGTACTTGCTAAACACCATAATCTGTGGAAGAAAAATGTTTTAATGGAAAGGACAGCAAGATAATAAGAAATCAGCAAGATACCATACAGACTGTGGGCCACAAGCATTCCTTGGCTTTAAGATCCTTTTCTCAGAAACTAGTAGCCCCTTCCTGGAGTAGTAGAGGCCCAGACAGAGTACAGATGTATAGCAGCCAGAGTAGTGCATAGCATTATAAATGATTTGGGATCTCATAACAGTTTCTCAAAATCCAGGGTGGGGTCGGGGATATAGCTCAGCAGCATAAACACTTGCCTGGCAAGCCTGAGGTCATGAGTTCTATTCCCGGTACCAAAAAAAAAAAAAAAAAAAAAACTGCCTGGCATGGGGGCGCATGCCTGTAATTCCAGCACCCGGGAGGCTGAGGCAGGAGGATCGTTGTGAGTTCGAGACCAGCTTGGGTTACAAAGTGAGCTCAAGGCCAGCCTGAACTGTATAGTGAGACCCTGTCTCAAAAAGACAAACAAACAAAGAAAAACCCAGGGTTGCCAGTGCCCTGGGAATAGAGCAGCTGCCACAGATTTGTAATTCCAGCCGTCTAGTGTAGCCAACTGAAGCCACCAGGGGAACCTGCTTCATGCAGTAGTCTGGCCAATACATTCAGGATTCTGAGCCACTCCCTTCCTGTCATCTTCTACACTGCCCCAGATTATAGTTCAGATCCTAAATTTTATGGAAACCACTGCTTCTCAGGTCAGCCCACCTTAAGGTTTAAACTAAAGTTTATAAGAGCAGCCACACAATCGCTATTTCATTTGTTCCGTTAAAATACATTGATTGACCCCTTGGAGAGGCTCTTATCATAACTCTAGCAGGCTCTATTAATACATGCAACTGAATGGTCTCTGACCCTAGGATTTTTGTAACCTTGATGTCTTCATCCTCTGTGCAAGATACAAGGGTGATAGTTTGGATAAACATCTCCTGACATGAGGGAGCCCCAAGTTTGCTTTGCAAAGTCTGAGGAGGCTGCTGAGATGACCCAGTTGACTCTACCTACTGTCCTCTTGCCTGCTGTGGTATCTGCTATTTCCTTTCTTTCCAACTTTAGCTCATTCAGGCCATTGACTGTATCGGACCCAGGAAAGCATCAACACTTGTGAAAGGTTATACACCCTTTTGCCCAAAGATGTGCCCATGGGTGTTACTGATGCTTATCCAGCACTGCAGAGTAGCAAAGATTTTTATTCCTTCAAAGGTATTGGTCTCTTTCTGTCTGGGCTTTTTGAGATTTCACCAGCTCCCACTATTGCAGTCTGTTGCCTCAGGACTCAAATAGGTGTTGGTGAAGACTGGACCAGAGGTAAGTTGGGCACACTGTTCCATGATCTCATCTCCCCTACCTGAATACCCTAGCAGTAACTACATTACCAGAACAAGCTTCCTACTCTTCAGTGGCCTTCATAATCTGATCTCTGCAGAAGCTTCCCAGCCTGCATTTTCTCCATGTGTTACATGTATTGACAGCTCAAGATTGACCAGATTATTTTAGTTTGCCAGATACACTCACTTGTTCATGCACAGGCCAACCTGCCGTAGCATGTTTTATGTCATCTCCCTGGAACACTTTTCTTCCTTCTTCCCCATTTCTCTCTTTCCTCTTTCCCTTCCCCAAACTTATCTCAGTACCTTAGCCTGTCACCACTTGGAAGAAGCCTTCCCTTCGTCCTATCTCCTTGTCCTTCCCTGCTTGCTGGGTGCTACCTATCTGTGTTCTAGCGGAGTTCCTTTTCCCTTACATTTTTAACCATTGGCTTACTGGTCTCCCTTCTCCTCCAGAACAATAGTTTCCAAAGCTTTTTGATCTCATCCATAAGAAAATTTGATCCTTTATCTCATATTTATATTTTTATTTATAAATTATATACACATTTCAACATATATATACACACACACATACATATAAATAATTCAAACATATTTGTTAACAAAGATCACTTATTTTCATCCATACCCATGTCCTGGGGCAAATGCCTCCCTCTCCGTGCTGTCTAGGGAGGCCACTGTCCCCAAATTGTGCTTCTTTGGGGAAGAGGATTATCTTGCGTTGTGCCTGCACATGGTGCACCACACAAGTTGTATGGGGGTATAGCTCAGCACTGAGATAGGCAGTGTGCTAGGATTTCAGTTTTTAGTGCTCAAACACTGAGCATTTCTAACAATTTGGTACTGTGCTGTCTTGTGTAGCATCAATGAAGGATAGTCTTCAGTCCTCTCTTAGCTTGGATAGATTGCAACAGTTATTCCTTCTCCTGATCAAAACCCAACCTTTGATAGGACCTCTTTTAATGTCTAGAACTGTGTCACTCTGCTGCACTCAGTTGCTTATGAAATGTTCTTCTCATTCGTTTTGATAGTACTGGTTTCCTAGTCTCCATTGACGCAGGCAAAGCCATTCAACTGAACAGATAAGCAGGGAGGCATTCAGCCATGACATGAGATCTGACACTTTCTCCCCTTTTGTAGACAGACTAGGATACCTTTCCTTTCACAGATATTGATGTTCATGAGTAAGATTATTTTAAGCAACAATTCACTGAGTTCCTACTATTGTGTCAGGCGTTGGATCAGGGGCCTTAACATATAGCAGCTCTTAAATCCTGCAGTGTACACAAACACTATTACGCCCAAACTATGGATGAGAAGAAACAAGACCCAGGGAAATAAAGCAACTTGCTAAGGTCATTAAAGCTAGTAAAAGCTGGAACTAGAATCTGAGTTAAGATCTCTCTGACTTCAGAGCCTAGCTCTTAATATCCATACTTGAATTTGAGATTGTAAAACATGTTCTTCTGCCCCTTGAATCTGGAGGAGTTAGTCCCTTTGCATGGGTAGGACTAGACCCATGTGTATCACAGACACTAAAATAGAGAAGCAAAAGCATTCTATTTTGCCAAATCCCCTCTGATAAGGGTACAGAGGGTTGGGGTAGGGTACTGATAATGGAGAGACTGTGGAGAATCAGGAAATTGAGGCTCTTGGCTTGGCTGTTTTCCTTTCCTTCTGCTTTTGGAGGGCCTTTCATTGCTATTGCCAAACTTGTTTCCTGGTTGTAAATACTGCTGAGTTTGGATCTTAAATGTTCTCTAAAGTCCTGTGTGTTGAAGGCTTGGTCTCTGTCTATAGCACTATTAGAAGGTAGAACCTTTAAGAGATGGAGAATAGAGGAAGGAAATTAGGTCATTGGGAGAGATCTTTGAAGGGGAGATTAGGACCATGACCCATCCTCTTCCTCTTTTTCTGCTTCCTGGCACCATGAGGTGAGAAGCTCCATCTGTTATATGCTAGGATTACTTTCACACCCACCATGATGTTCTGCCTCACCACAGGCCCATATGCAACAGGCCAACTGACCATGAACTGCAACTTATAAAGCTGTGAGCCAGAATAAACCTTTCTCTTTCTAAATTGATTATCTTAGGTATTTTTTAAAGAATGGAAAGCTAATACAAATACCTGATTTTAAAACTAAACTTTACAGAGAAGTCAGACTTTTAAAAGATTTCTTGATTCTTCTTTCCAGCCAGTTCTTTTTTTTTTTTTTTTGGTTTTTCTCCGGTACCAGGAACCGAACTCACGACCTTGCGCATGCCAGGCAGCCGCTTTTGCCGCTGAGCTAAATCCCCAGCCCTCCAGCCAGTTCTTGACCTAACCTTCACTCTGTGCCTTCCTACTGCTGATTTTAAAGTAGAGTAGGGAACACAGGTATCACCCATCATGGGTAAAGGTGACCCTTTTTGTTTTTGTTATCTCTGCCATTGCTTCTACCCTATAATGACTGTAATCATGTTGCTTTTCAGCCGTGTTTGAGATACAGTACTCACATTTTCTATTGTAGTTTTACTTTCCAGAGTCATTGTTATGGTTTGTGTCTAGGTGTCCCCCCAGAGCCTCATGCAGTTATGGGGTGGCTTCTAGAGTTTATGATTGATTCGTGGTCCAATGCTGGGATTATGGGTGTGAGTGCTACACCCACTTTGGGGTAGGTAGCTTGCATACAATGTAAGGGAGGGAAAGAGCCTTGCTCGCTGCTGCTCCTCCTCTTGTGCTGTTGCTGCTTTTGCTGTCTTCTGCTGCCTTGGACTGTTGCCCCGTGCCGTGCCACCCTGCCTTGAAGCCAACTTATTATTTACGGGAAACTTCCACAAACTGTGAGCTAAATAAACCTTTCCTTCCTTAATTTTTGGCATCAGATATTTTGTCCCAGCAACGAGAGAAAAGTAACCAAGACAGTCATAAAATAAGCAGTCCTACTAAATGCCATCTCCAAATTTCAGCAACTCCACCCCTTCTTTCCCGAGGTAGGCCTACATGAAAGCTACATTTGTCCTCCAGAAAACAGACCCAGATATTCCAGTAATTTCTCTAGAAAGGACTTTCCCCTTGGTTTTATAACTAAAGTTGCCTTTCTATAATTTTCACCTCATTATGTCTTCCGTCAAGATGAATTATTTTTCTCTCTACTAACCTTAGGTATTTAATGGCTTTTCAAATTCAAAAGCCTTGGGCCAGGGAGATAGCTCAGTGGCATAAGCACCTGCCTGGCAAGTGCAAGGTCCTGAGTTCAATTCCTGTACAAAAAAAAAAAAACCAAAAAAACAAATTCAGAAGCCTTAAGGGTCAGGCAGGGGAGGTGGTGAGAGATGAGGTGTGAGTGGCCATGCACATATTGTGTGAATGGTAGGGCCCAGTGGTGAGCTGTAGGGAACTCTTCTCTTAAAACACTGAAAGGCAAACAAGTTTCACCTGCAGCCCACATTTGGCTTATGCACCCTCCAATTTGCAAACTATTTTTTCTTCCATGCCACAGTGCAAAAATTAGGTCATTCTTATTGCCACAACAACCAGGACTATTCAGATTAATTATTTCTCAATTTCTCATCACCATGAGATGCAATCTTATCTTGGTGCAAACAATTCTGAGAAGACCCTTTGCCCCTTAAACAGATCTCCAAGATACTATCACAGCTGCTCAGGTAATGATCATATCAGATGGAAGAAATAGTCAATAAGGACTATCTTTTAGGCTCTAACACTTCTTGGTTCTCATTATCTTTCCTTATTTCCCAATGTAGATCATAGTCATGAGAAAATTAGGTTTCACCAAGCTGAGCATATTAGCACTCAAAATTTATCTAAAATGAGCACTATAAAAGATAATGTTTCATAGTGCCTGAAAATTCTCCATCTAAACTTTAAAATAATTAATAAAACCCTTCAGGTGGTAGGTTTAGGTTGCTTATCTTTGAGTATTCCCAGTCCTGAATCTGTAATTAAAAGTCACATTACCTTGAAAGTAGTAGTTGTGTTAATAATGTATGTAGTAATCTAACATTTTATATTACAGCTACTCTTTGGTGTCAGAACCAATTCATGATTCTGGTATCTTTTATTTTTTTCTTCCACCATATTCATCCTGTTCTCACCCCATTCCCAAATCTTATGCCATCCCTTTTGTCCTCTCTTGCCTTTGTCCCCCACCTTCCCAGGGTGCCTTTTCAGGATTAATTTTTGAATAGGGCCTGGGCATAGAAAGAAAGTGTTTGACACTGTGTTTGAGAAAGTTGTACTAGAGATGAGAATTTGAGAAAGAAACAGTTAAGAAAAAGGAAATTGGGAAAGAAAACAACAAAAAACAAAAGAGCAGAAGCAAAGGCTGAGATGATCTTTGCTCTCTTCTTTTTCATGTGTACTAAAGTCTCACAGCAGCAGAATTTTCATTTCACACACTACTCAGTCCTTCATTCCTTGGAATCACAGTCAAATTTGAATCTTATTTTTCTTATTCTATGCCATGGTCCAAAAAAGCCATCAAAGGAAAGTACCCACAAAAGTTCAGCATCAGAAAGCCCTAGATTCTAATTCCAGCTCTATCACTTATGCTGTTGGCCTTGAATAAATCACCCAAGCTCTCTGAGATTTCCTTATCTTCACCCAGGGTATAACAGTACAACTCCTACCCAGCTCCAAGGGATGAAAAGAGGTGCTGCATGTGAAAACACTGGGCACTATTAAATGCTAGTCAACCATGAGACACTGTTATTGCATCTCTAAACCCAATACTATAAATGTTATGCCTGCAGTCATCTCTTCTAAGTAAGTGTTCTTACATTTCTTGGGAAAGGGAATGAGCATGGCAGTCTGGTACAGCAGTGAGGCAGAACTTTAAGGGGGAATGCAGGTATTTAAGTAGCCAGCCATTGCTGATTATAAGTCATCTTGAAAATGTGAAATCACTTGGGAGCATAGCTTCTTTGTTTGGAGATAAGCTATTTGAGTGGATCCTGTTTAGTTATGTAGACATGGTAAAGTACCCATTAGTCTGGAAAGTACACAGGAGTTGTGTTTGTTCGTATTTTGATTTGCTTGACTAGGGCTTAGGGCTTCAGCACTACAGGCACATGGAGTCTTGCTGCCAAAATGATTGTTTCAAGAGATAGGCACGTGGCTAGAAGGTTCCATCAGAATTAAGCTCAGAGCTTTTGTTCAGTGCTTATCAAGATAAGGACCTGCTTTCTTCTCCTCACTTGAACAAGCACACAGCCCAGTCAATGCTGACTGACATCTTCAGACTGTGAGAACTTTGCCCAAGGTCAAAACTGATTTGGCAAAATGAAGAGTTGAGAGATCTCAGAAAAACTGAACTACAGCTCTGATAGAACTCTGCCTAAAACTCACCATTGGTCTTTGCAGTTCAGTGAGCTAATATTTCTAAGCCAGTTTATGCTGGGCTTTGTACTAGATACAGTGAAGTCACCTGAAATGATGCAGAGTTTGCAGGCTTCTGCAGAAGGGGTGGGAGGTTTTACATGGTGTTCAGTTAGCTTGCTGAGAGGCAGCTGCTTAAGTCTCCTAATCTTTCCCATTGAGGTTCATAGCTGATAGGGTTTTCAGGAGGGAGGAGGCATCAACAAGGCCTACATTGTCATAAGAGAAGGAATGCTGGATGGGACCCTAGCATGAGATAAAACTGTGTCACTAAGTTGATGTCTCTGAGTATGGTCTTTGAATTCGCTTGTGTTCCGTTTCAGTAGATGTTGCCAAACCATTCTCCAAAGTGGGTGTACTATGTTACATGCCACTATGAGGGCTTGTGAGTTTCCAGAGCCTTTGCCCACAGGCTAATTAGTGAGGGCTTCTGGCTCTAACAGTGTTTAGCTGTTTACAAACAATAAATGAAAAGATTGCTGCTACAAAAAGGCACCAAACCCCTCCTTCCCCCTCTCCTTCTCCCTTTCTCTCTCTGTCTTCCCCTCCCCTCTAGAATTCAACTTGCACTGCAATTTGGAATGATAATTTAGAAGTAAATACATTTAAATTATCTTATGTAAATTATTTTTAAAATGCAAATATAAGCCAAGTGCCTGAGTACCTGCTGGTTCTAAATGTCCTTCAAGATACAGGAATGCCTCAGCGCCGCATAGAATATGCCTTCTTTGTAAACAATAGATGGGAGATGAGAAGGAAGAGGGAATGGGGGTGCAGATAGTGAATGAGTAGGGGATGGAACAAATGGTTGTTTTCCGTACAAGTAGCCACCAGTCAAAAACATCCAAATGCATGAAATGATTCAATATGTGCTGATGAAATATGCAGCAAAATTTAGTGTAATTTTCATTATTACTGGTTAACTTTTTGCCCACTGCTGCTTAAAATAATGTTTCTATTTCTAAAGCATTCCTTACATTGGACCTATTTGACCAGCAGCATCACCCTGCAGGATCTACTTGAATGTGACAGAGTTAATATAAATTTAATTGACCTAATGTACTCCTTTAAATAAGTATTTACTAAAGACCAAAACATTCAACCTGAAAAACTATGCATGCCAATTTAAATAGTACCTAGTACTTTCCTAAGTTACTTTCCATGGGTTTTATCCTTGGAGCAGGGGTGCCAACCTCATGAATTGGTGACTGTTGTCCCAGTAGCGACATGGTTCACCTATTATGTAGGCCTACCACACAGGCTAGATTTGTAGTGTTATTGTCAGTCAGTTGTATCTCCACGCCTTTGGGAACTAACGATAAGACCTCAGGCTTCTGGACGTCTTGTATATCTTCTTCTATGGCCTTGTTCCTGCCATGTTACATTTGTAACTCACAGTTTTGCCCTTCACAGAGAAGTAGCAGAGATTTCTGGGTACCCATTCAATAGCTATTCTCACTTGCTTATCAACAGATTTTGTCAGGAGAAACAATGTGTCCAAATTAAAGCTAATCCTCCCCAGCCTTTCTTGCAGATAAGGGCGGTAATTGTGCTTAAGTTCTTCTCATTGAAATGTAAGTGCAAGTTGCTGAATGTGCCTCCTGGGAAATGTTCTGGAAAGACATACTGACTCAACTGCTCAGAACCATTTTCACTTGGCCCTTTTTCCTTTCTGTTTGAGCACTGTCTGATAGCTGGAGCTATGGTGGCTGTTTCTTGAACATGAGGATGAAAGCCACATTTTCAATGCTGCCCTGGAATGATCATATCAACCCTGGACCAATTGCCTCTGGAATTCTTATTCTGGGAGAAAGAAATAAACTGTTAATTTAAATCACTGCCTCTCAGGTTTCTCTATTACTCATAGTTGAATACAGTTCTGGTATTCTAAATATTCATTCAGGGTAAGCCTCCATTCAATTTGTTCAACATTTTACCATTGTCTTTGAACAGAAGCCTGTGCAACAGAGATGTGCAATGCTCATTCAAGTTCCCTGACCTAGATCATAAAGGACTCAGCTTTAAAGCCTCCCCTAAACTGAATTAACCACTGTGGAACTGGGACTGGGTGGCAGGTTGAGCCCTTCAACTCTAGCATAGTGTGGGGAGTGGACAGGTGGGACTGAAGGCAGAGGCCTGGGATCATCACAACAGTGCTCGCCTCTGCTGCTATAGCAGGAAAGAGAGAGTCACAGGTGTTGTGGTGGCACAAGTATTGGTGGACCTTCCTGTTGCCATTAACACTAGAGTCTCCCTGCTGAGTTCATCAAATGCTCAAATCTACATGTCAAGATCTCTTAGCTGATACTATTAAAACTCTGTGGACCCAGAGACACTTCTCACTGCCTTTTCCAGGGAATCTCACAAGGCCGTATAAAGCTTCCATTCCTGCCAGCTCCCATGGAGAATCTGGGGGCTCTTGCATGGTCTCTACGATATCATAGTGCTACTCTGTCCCAGCCCATGGCCTGGAGCCACACAAGGCCTCCTCTACCTGGGAACACCAAGCAGGGCAGGAAAGGGGGAGGCAATCCCAAAAGCATAGGACAATTCAGGTTATCTGGACCTGTCATCTCTCAAGAAATGCTCAGGTGATCCCTTTTCTCTGCATCCCACCAGCCATGCAGCAACTGTTGGTAGAGGAAACCTAATGACATTTATCTAGATTCCCTCTGAGCACCACACATGAGGTCACAAAAGTAGTTACTTAACATTTCAATCACTTGATCCTTCTCAATCTCAGTTTATTATCTGTAAGATGGGAATAAATGGTGTCATTATACTGCAGTCATTATCATCACCACGGCCATAACTACCATTTTCCCCATTTACTTAGGGAGGTATATGGATTAGTGGTTAAGCACATAGCCTATCATACCAAATTGCCTGGAGTTCAATCTGCCTCTGTTACCAAATCCCTGGATAGCCATGGCAACCAGCTGAAATGCTCTGTACTTCTATTTCTCCCTCTGTAAAATGGGAACAATAATGAACCCACTATACAGGGCTGTTATGGAAATTAAGGAAACAAATCAGTGCCACACCTCTTAAAGAAGCCCATAACAAGTAAGATAGTGAGTGCCAAGAAGGGCAATAAGCTACAACAACCCTCCCCACAGAGGCAGGACCCATTATCTGTTTTCATCTTATGGATAAGTAAACAGCCTTAGAAGGATGAAGTGGTTTAGATGTTAATTGTGCTTTCATGTTTTTGATGACCTGAAGGTTTCTCTCCTTTTCTCTCTTGTTTTGAGAAACCCTGTATTCCATGGATCAGGAGACATCATCTGTTGTGATTTGGATTTTAAATGTTCCCAAAGACCATGTGTTGAAGGCTTGATCACCAGTCTGTGGTGCTATTAGTAAGTGGTGAAACTTTTAGGAGGTGGAACCAGGAGGAAAGAAGTTAGGTCATTGGTAGTGTGCCCTGTAAGAGGATGTTAGGACCCCTATCCCTGCCTTTCTTTCTCTCTCTCCCTGCTTCCCAGCTGGCATGAGGTGAATGTCTCTGTTCCACCACACACTGCCGCCATGATGTTCTGCAGGGCCACAGGTCCAAAGGCAATAGTGGGCTGAACCTCTCAAACCATGAGCCAAGATGAACTTTTCCTCCTTTTAAGTTGATTTTCTGAGGTATTTTATTGCAGCAACAGAAAGCTGATGAAAATATCACCCACACTTCCCAAACTGATGTTGGGGTTTACCAGTTGTTTCTTGTAATTGTTAGTACATTGGGTCAACTTGAGAAGTTCAGATGCTTGACTAAGTAACTCAGTAGTTCTACATCCTAGAGTGTAGAGGACATGTCCTGGGGCAGCTGTTTATGCTCCAGGATGTTGTAATGGTTGATTAATTTGTGTCAACTTGAAAAGTTTAAAAGTTTAACTAAGTGACTCAGCAGGGAGCCCAGGTCTTCACTTTGTAAACATCCTGAGCCTGTGCAACAAGAGGGCAAGGAGATGACGTGAGTGCTACACCTGCCCCAGGGTAGGTAGTCTGCATACAATATAAGGGAGAAAAAGAGGCTTGCTCTTCTGCCCTTTTGCTCTTGGTGCTTTTGCAGTCTTCTGTTGCCTTAACCTGTTGCCCCTGTGTCATGCCACCCTACCGTGGAACCAGCTGATTATGACTGAAATCTCCATAAACTGTGGGCTAAAGAAACCTTTCCTTCCTTTATTTTGGGTGTCAGATATTTTGTCCCAGCAATGAGAGAAAAGTAATCAAGACATTTCTCCATCTCTGAAACCTAAGCTAATGCTACCTTCCTTCATCTTCCAGTGCTAACTCCCAACTACCCACTACAGTTAAGCTCTTCCCCCATCCTGGGGCTACATTGGGTCAGGGTCTCCCACAGGTCCCTGTGGTTTCATACAGAGAGAATGCAGTCCCTGTGAAGAGGGAGGCCTCCAGGCCTGAAGGGACAGCTGGCTGCTGTGGGTGATAACTGCATCAGTCTGCGAGAGTAGCTGTGGGCTGCTTCAGTTCTTCTGCAGTGTACACTCAATAAATAGCTATGGCCACACCACCTTCTTATGTTTCCTGTTCTAAGTTTCTGCCTCACAAAAGTAGGACCCCCATCTGACATATCTTTTTAGCGTACTTTCAGGAAAGAAGTATGATCTCTTCTTCTGAAGGGTCTGGAGTTAGTGTCTAGTGTTTCCCTCAATGACCTTGGGCTTTTTCTCTCAGCTTCTATCTGACCTTCGAGTCTGGCTGCTCTGGGGCACACATTAACAGTTCTCACATCCAGCAGCTAATTGTTTATGTCAGGGAATATTATTTATCTACTCTCCCCAGAAAGAGCTTTCAAAAAAAAAAAAGCGAAACAGGTCTGGTATGGTTTCTTTATCTTGTCCTCCAAAGGAACCTGATATTCTATCAAGTTACAATTCTCAAAACATATTATTACATTTTTGAGAACTATGCTGTGAAAAGTAGTCCCCCTTGCAAGGGAGACCACTCCCTCCCCAAGGTGCCCCGCTTCTAGAGGCAGTCACTGTTACTTGGTAAATATCCCTTATCTTAAATGCTTGTGACCAGAAGTGCTTTGGATTTCAAATTTTTAAAATTTTTGGAATGTTTGCACATTTACAATAGGATGTCATGGGGATGGAACCTAAGTCTGAACACAAAGTTTATTATGCTTCGTAAATACCTTATACATATAGCTGGAAAGTAATTTAATATTTTTAGTGCACATGCATTTTGATTTGGACCTGTCATGTTAGTATTAAAAAGTTTCAGATTTTGGGACATTTTAGATTTTCTAATTAGAAAATCCTCAATCTATACTATTTTTTTATTTGTTTGCCTTCCAAAATAACCTAAGCCTCTGTACATATCCCCAATGATTTTGGAATATGGTGGTATTCACATTGTCTTGGATCTTGATTTTTTTCAAATAATATATCTTAAAATTCTTTGCAAATGCAGACATAGGTATGTTCTTTATTCTTATAAATAGTTGTGAAGTAGTATAGAAGAAATTAAAGTAGATAAAAACGAGACAAGGAAAATTGTGTTTTTAAAATTGCACTTTTAAAGAAAACTGCTTCTTTAGTACACACATTTACCCAAGATTATAATGTGCCTCCTGCCTGTTTTTCTCTTCACTCCTAAATTCCTAAGTCTTAAAGAAAACTCTAAGTCTGTAAATTGGGCCTGTGCTTTTCTTCTCCTGTGATACATTCACAAATTCTACTGCCTTCCACCCTGAGGGTAACAGCATTATTAATTAGGCACCTTGTCTGTAAACTTCAAACGCATGCAAATGGTTTGCATTCTAAGCTAGCCCACCAGTGGGTCACCTGACAGATACTAGAAACACACATCCCAGATCATCAAGAACACACAGGTAGCCAGCCCCAGATGGTAATGTGCCCCACCCCCAAGTGCCTACAGTCCTTTGTGAGTGTGTACTTTTTGATTCTAATGAATTTGCCTATGCCTCTTGCTGATGAATCCTGCAATTCCTTTCTGTGACAAATTGACCTACTTCATGGGAGGAGGTGAGCTGAGGTCCCCAATTCCTCTTTGAGGATCTCCTCAGACCCAGTCACATGGAAGTTCCATAATATTTTGTTATATATGAAAGCACCTACATTAATTTCTCATCACTGCTACAATAAATTTAGTGGCTTAAGACAACACAAATTTGTTTTCTGGTAGTTCTAGAGGTCAGAAATCCGAAACTGGTCTGGGCTAAAAATTAAGATCTTTGTTAGGGCTGTGTTCCTTCTGGAGGCTTTTGGGCAAAATCCATTTTCTTGCTTTTTCCAGTTTCTGAAGGCCACTCGCATTCCTCAGCTTGGGGTCCTCAGCCAGAAATCGTTATCACTTTGACTTTTGTACCTGTCATCTCCTTTCATTTTCTCTTACTCGTACACGTCTGCCTTGGGATTACATGAGGCCCACCTGGGCAATCCAGGATAATCCCCTATCTCAAGATCCTTAATTATGTAACATATGAAAAAGTCCCTTTTCCATGTAAGGAAACACAGAATCCAAGGATTAGGACAGGGACATCTTTGGGGGGAGGCATTCTGCCAAACACAGTCCTACTCTTTTATTTAATTTGCTTGCTACCTGTGCACTTTTAGATTGTGTTTTACTCAGTGACTTCCCCTGTAAATTGCCTTATGGTATGTGACAGAAAAAAAAAGAAATTCGTAGAAAATAAATTGCAAGTTCAAAGGGCGCATACATTTTATGGTTTCATAGAGCTTGGTCATGGTAATTTTAAGATTTCATTTTACTTGAGGAACTCTGCATGTACAATATCGTAGAACCACTTAAAAGGTAATAATTTGACTCTGTTTCAGCTCTTATCGATGATTGCTAGGAGTGAATCTTTGACTTTAACAAAATCTCTGAATCTGAAGCAGTGGTGTTAGAAACATGGATTGTGGACAGGTGTGATGGCACATGCCTGTGACGCTAAGCACTCTAGAAGGCTGAGGCAGGAGCATCACATGTGTGAGCCCAGTCTAGGTAATTTAGCAACGTAGTGAGTCCTTGTCTCAAAGTAAAAAAAGTGGGCTGGGGTGTAGCTCAGCGCAAAGGCCCTAGGTTCAACCCTAGTACTGAAAAAAATTTAAAATGAAGAAAAGAATTCCTCAGTCTCACTAGCTATATGTCAAGTGCCCAATAGCCCCATGTGGCTGGTGGTACAGACACAAAACACTTACTTATTGCAGAAAGTGCTGTTGGATGCTGTCGATAGAGGGTGAACTTTACCCTCTATCAAGGTAGGACAAATCCATTGCCTGGAGTGTATTTAACTCAGTTCCATTTGCTATAGACTGAATGTTTAGCATTTCCCCCCAAGTTCAAATATTGAAACCTAATCCCCAGTATGACTACATTTGGAGTGGGCCTTTGGGAGATGATCAGACCCTGAGGGCAAACCTTCATGAATGGGATTAGTGACTTCATTAAAGAGACCCTGGAACCTTTCTCTCCCTTCTGCCTTGTGAAGACACAGCAAGAAGTATAGTCTGAACTAGGAAGCAGGCCCTTACTTGATCTCAGATTTCTGGCCTCCAGAACTATGAGAAATAAATTTCCATTACTGATAAACCACCAGATCTTTGGTATTTTGTTATAGCAACCTGAACAGATGAAGAAACCATTAATGCAATGAACATTTATTAAATGCCTACCTTGCCCAGGGCATCCTGCTAGACATTAACAAAGACACTTTTTTTTAAAGTCCCTGTCTTAGGTAGGTCACACATCAATGGAATAAAACAGATGTGTTGCCTGGCCTTGTCCCAGGAATGTCAACGAACTATAACAGAAAATAACAAGTACAAGACATTCCAAAGCAATTTGAGAACACAAAATAAATATGTATTATCTGTGGGTGATCCTGGGGACAAGAAGAGAGACCTTATCCTCTTATCTTTAAAAATAGCTCATTAATTATTCATTTTTCTAATGCAATTATAATATGGAAATCTTAATTTATATTTCCTATATAAATAATACAATGAGGAAGCATTTGAAAAGCTCTGAAGCCATTATGACAACCAATTACAGCACAGACTCTGGAGCCACGCTGCACAGGGCTCAAATCCAAAATTATGGACTAGCTGTGCGACCTCGGGTGTGTTACTTAATGGTCATAGGATGAGTCTGCACACCTAGTGAGTACTGAGAGCTGGCCATTATTATTCTCTAAATGTGAATAATTATAATACCATAGTTTCAGCAACCTAGAGAAATTCCTAGTGTTTCTGTTGGTTCTGGATTAACCATTGAGGAGTTCAGTGGGTTGCAGGGATCCACTCAGGGCAGACTGGTTGATGAAATAGACGTGACTTGTGCCTGGCTGTCCTACCTCACGTCCTTGACTGCTCTCCCCAGAGTCCTCATGTGACAATGACACTGAGGGAATTTGCAAGCAGCGGGGACCTGGGTTTCCTCTCTGACATTAACCCAGGGAATTCTGTATCTACCTTAGTTAAATGTGGCCCAGTCATTTATAACCTTAGTCATGTTCCATGAGCTTATTCCTAAGTGAGATACGTAACATGTCCTTTACTGCTCTTGACACTCTCACTTCTAAAGAAAACTCCTCACCACAGCATGAAAATTCAGGTTTCTTTCTTTTTTGGGAGGGGGACCCAGAATCGAGCTCAGGACCTTGCACTTGTCAGACAGGTACCATACTGCAGAGCTATATCCCTGGGCCCCCAAAATTCAGGTTTCTGTAAGGGTCACAACTTACAGTCATTTCAGTCACTTCTTCCTTTGGATTTCTGCAGTATTTCTGCTCCCTGGAGTCTGTCCTTTGGACAACTTTGGTAGCTTCTGCCCCTGTCTTTGTGATGATGTAGTACTCACCAAGACCTGGCCGACTATAGCCTTAACAGAAATAATTAAAGGTTACAAAACACTCAGCAGATAGGAAGTGCTACATAAATGTGAAATAATGTCTCCAAGCATAAAAATATACATTTCACTGCTTCACTGTAGTGTCAGTTACCTGACTCATTTGTAGCTGCAAAGCCTGCTTCTTAGAAGCTAAATTCAGCTTGCACCATTTGGACATATACATTATAAAAGGCATTTGTTGTGCTGACTAAACACTTGCACCTGCTTTTAACTGTCTAGGGCTGTTGTTTATCCTTCTACAGCTATAGCAACTTTCAATTGTTTTCACAAAAAAAAAAAAGTTAAGAAAAAGAATAAAATAAACTACACCTTGCTGTTATATTTTCCTTGGTGCAAATCAGCCTAAGGGTTCCTCAGAAAAGCAGGAAGATAGTGCAATGTACAGGTGGTCCCACTGCTGTGTGGCAAACTTACCCTATAGCTAGCAACACTTCCATTTTAGACCCTTCACTTGCATGAGTCTCTACCAAGGTCTGGTGTCCAATGCAGCATTTTTTTTTAAAGAGCTCACATTGCCAGACATATAAGAATCAAGCTTCACAAAACCTAATATCCTCTGTGGGTGCCATAGTAATTATCACACATGGCTACTGGCACCAGGGACAGCTGCAGGGAGGAACATATGTTCTGTGCCAGGTGTTGATCTCTATTGCACAGATTATGCACCATTTGGTCCAACTGTTCATGTAGTTCCTCACCTAGGGCTTTGGACGTGTCTCTACCTCCATCAGGACTCACAATTCAGAATCCATTAGGGAAGAAAGGTTCATGGGCCAGTGCTAGAACAGGACATTTTTGGAAAATATTCCTTTAACTCAGTCCTAACTATAGTATATTATGCTCTGAGCCAGAAATTTGGGGCAGGAGTGTACCATGTGTATTTATAAGATATTTAACAGAATCCCTGAGTTCTGTGTACTGAATGCTAGTATTCCCCTCGACCCCTCATATTGACTTTTGACTGACAAATCCAATATTGAAAGGCCAATTGTTTATTTGAAGATGACATGATCTTATATAGAGAAAGTGCTAAGGGATATGCACACTCAATACACACACACACACACACACACACACAACTACTATAACTGATAGGAATTCAGCAAGATTTCAGGATACAACACAATCAACATACAAAAATTGGTTATACTTCTATACACTAATAATGAATAATTGAAAATAAAATTAAGAAAATAATGCCATTCACAATAGTATCAAAGAGAGCAAAATGCTTAGGAATAAATTTAATAAAATCAGTACAAGTCTTGAACAGGGAAAACATTGACAGAAATTTTAAAAATCTAAGTACAGTAAATGGAAAAACATTCCATTAGAAAACTTAATATTATTGAAATGGTATCATTCCTCAAACTGATTCATAGAAATACTCAATACATTTGTCAGTTCAATCTCTGTCACATTTTTAAAATTAAAACCACTGAACTGTAGACTCAAGAAAATAAAGTAGAAAAATAATAGAGCAGCTGAAATTTTTTTAAAAAGAAGCTAATCATTGGGACAAAGAGAAGTGGTATAGGTCACCAGAGAGGACAGAAGTGGTGGAAAGCAGAAGCAGTAGAAGACAGTGACCTAGCTTGTCTCGGTAAAAGTTGGTCACAGGCACTGGTCCTGTGGGAGGGCCCGCCCACTCCAACTGCCCCACATTGCCTGGGTGATGAGTTCACTGGTGACACTAAGATAGCACAGAAGGGAGTCACTGATAGAACCTGCAGGGAGAGACCCCAAATAAGGCTTGCTTACAACTGAGGATGCATCTAGTGCCAGAAGCACTATACAAAGGTCTCCATACCTCTCATTTCCACATTGAAGACAGAGCTTCCACGGAGGAGCTGAGTCCAGATCTTGTTCCTACTTCTCAACTACTTCTTACTTGCTGTCTTTACTTCCTTTGAGGATTGCTCCCTGTCAGTTACATTAGGTTTAAGACTTCCTTCCCTGTGATCTAATTAAAAGCAAGAACAGAAAAAGTAGAACAGTGTCAGGCACTGTGTAGGCACTGGGGATAAAACCATAAACAAAAAGACCTAAGTCTTAGCCCAATGGAGCTTATGTTTTAATGATCCAATGTCAACTTTTCCTAACTCTTCCTTTATATGTATTTATTACATTCTTGCCACATCTTTATGAGATGACTATTGTGTTAAGTAGCTTTTTATCACTGTGACAAAAAACTTGCATTAGTTTATAAAAAGGAAAAGTTTATTTTAGTTCACAGTTTGGGGGGCTTCAGTCCATGGTCTGTGGCCAGGAAGCACATCATGGTGGCAGCATATGACAGAAGAAACCATTCCCTTTGTGGTAGCCAGAAGGAAAGAGAGGAAGGGACCAGGCGGGCCCCAGTAGCCACAAAGGTATCCTCCCCAGTGACCTAACTTCCTCACACTAGGTCCCACTTCTTGAAGGTTCCATCACCTTTCAAAACCTCCAGATGCAATGAAACCTTTAACACATGAGCATTTGGGGAATACATCCAAGTCATAGCAGTTATTATAATTCCTTGCACACGTAACAAAAGCTAAAGTTCCGAGAAGCCTCATTGCATAACTAATCTCACACTTGAATGGAAGGGGGCAAGACTTGAATCCAAGAAACTAACTCAAGGCGCTGAGCACTTAACCATTCTGCCCATAGATCCCAAACTGTGGTCCCCCAGAGGGTGGCAGGGAATAAATGCACTATAGGATCTTTTGAGGGACATATGAGACATGTTTCAGATACCACATCAACCAATACTATTAAATTGTTTAGAACTACACTAATAAATAAAACTACTAGGCATTTCTTTTGACTTAGGGCTACCATAAGATATTATTGAAATGCTAACCAACACAAACTTAGAAAATTTGGGAACTTCTGCACTGTTCTAGTATCTATGTAACTATTTACATTCCGGGTAAATTGCAAGATCTTAAGGGTGGATTGGTGTATAGTAGGCACACTGAAAATGTTTATTGAATGAATGAATGAATGAATGAGGAGAAATAAAAGATATTCTTATAAGTGATTCTGAATTAAGATACCCCTAGCAAGGATTACAGACAGAAGAAATACAAGAAGAGAGTATAGAAAATACACTTAGAAAATAAAACTTATGCGGGAACTATGATATAACAAAATATATAATAGAGTACAATTGTTAAATATGTGCTCCCTGACACTAGACTACCTAGCTTTGAATTCCAGTTCTACCAAATATTGGCTCTGTGATCTGGGGGCTAAGTTTTCTCATCCATGAAATAGAGTAGAAATTAAGTTGTTATGACAGATTAAATAACTCTCCATGGATAAACTATTTAATGGACAGACTTTTTAGAATAGTGGCCAGCACAAGGATACATATATATATATATATATATACACACACACACACAGAGATATGATATATATATACATATATGTGAGAGAGAAGAGATCAAACTATATATACATAGCTTGATATCTTTATGTACATATAGTTTGATATCTTTCTTCTTATTATTTTTTGTCTTTTTGGGACAGGGTCTTGCTATGCAGTTCAGGCTGACTTTGAGCTCACTTTGTAGCCCAGGCTGGCCTCAAACTTGCAATAATCCTCCTGCCTCAGCCTCCCGAGTACTGGGATTACAGGTGTGCACCATCACTCTTGGTTTATTCTTATTATTTGAATTCTATTGAATCATACTTGTTTCATGAATTTAAAGTCATCTGGATTCTAAGAGGATTGGAAAAAACAAAAAATACTAAAAATGAAAAAAAAAGAAGACAGCAGAATGGCCACACTGGTGGTCATTGCTGCCCCAGTTTGCCTGGAACTGAGAGGTTTCCTTGGAGAGAGACTTCCAGTGATAACACTGGGGAAAGTCCTGGGGAAAGTAGCAGCTCATTTCTGATTCTTGTGACTATCATTTGACTGTAGCATTTATTCCTCACTCAGGAGAGATCATTTCTGGGAGACCCAGAGGAGGCCACAATGAGGAATTCAGATTTTGAAGTGGCTGAGTGCCAGTCAGATTTCTGTCACTGTGACCCAGTTCCTGTGGTAAATAGCTTGAAGGAGGAAAGGTTTCAGTCTATAGCATCGATTTGAGGCCTCTAGTGAGGCAGAAGCATTGTGGCAAAGTGGTGTGTCATAGAGAAATGCAAATTAAAGCAGTGTGAGAGTCCCTCTTACTCAGGGAAGAATGACTATTATCCAGAAATCAAATAGTAACAAATTGCTCGTGAGGCTGAAAGGGAAAAGACACACTTATATTCTATTGGTAGGAATATATGCTAGTATAACCACTATGAAACTAAGTTTGCATATTCCTTAAAAAACTAAAAGTAGAAATTCCATTCAACTCAGCTATTTTCCTTCTAGGTGTTTTCCCAAAACAGTTAACGACATCATATTATAGGGATACATGCACACTCATGTTTACAGCAGCCAACTTTGTAGAGCTAAATCTTGGAAGCAGCCTATATGGCCATCAACAGATGAATGGCTAGGTAAAATAAGATGTTTGTATACAATGAAGTATTACTCTGCCATAAAGAAAGATAATTGAATCATTTGTAGGAAAATAATGTGAAGTGAAATAAATCAGACACACAAGGAAAATAAATCAGACACACAAGCTTAAATATTGCATAATTTTTGTTATATGAGAAATCTGAAATATAAATGAAGAACAAAATGAAAGATAGACAGTAGGAAGTAGGGAGATACAGTGGACCCTTGACTTAGGAACTCAATTAGTTCTGAAAGGCTGCTTATAACTCAAGTTGGTTGTAAGTCAAGACTATTTTTTCCATAAGAATTAATGGAAATACCCATAATGCATTCTGAACCTCCCAAAGCACCCCTCAACTAACCTTTTCACAATATAAAATTGTATAATGTGCATAATTTACCAGAAACACCAATAATTTTCCTAGTGTAAGTACCAAAAGGTTATAAAATGTGCCTAGCTCCCAGAAACAACAATTTCATACTGTACTCACCACTCAAGTTGACATCTTTGGCTTGCAGGAAGAGAGGATGAAGTAGAAGGTGATTATTGTTTGAAAGAAGAGTCCCACTCCATAAGAATATCAGGAATCTGGCTTTCTGGTGTCCTTTTTCTCCTAGGGAGAGTCTGAAGCCCACTAGGACCTACTTTTGGCACACTAGGTCTCAACCTTTTCAGAACTAAAAACTGGTCAAACATTGTTTGTCTTTAACACTGTTCTTTTTCAATTGTAATTGCTTTCTTTACCTTCTTGTCTTTTCTTAGCTTTTCTTCTAGCTTTCTGAGTGCCATTTTGATAGCAATAATTGCAGTGATTATATAAAGAACTGACTGCAATCAGGTCCACAAACATGTGCATCTGGGCTCAGACTGACACGTATGCTTACATACAGTTTTCTGGCATCATGAATCTTTCTTTACAACTGCAAAAAAGGCTGGCATTTGGGTCATAACCTAAAACATTGGTCCTAAGTTTAACCTAAAATTATGGTCTTAACCCAAGTCATTCATATGTGAGGCTGGTTGTAACTCAAGTGTCCACAGTAGATCTTTTGCAAATAGGAAGGGGATAAAGTAATGAAGCGAGGGGAGGGAGGAAAAAGGAAGGGAATGAAAAAAGAATTAAAATGTGGTATGTACATGTCTAACTCCCCATGAGGAATGCAGTTATTATGTACTGCAAACCTGAGCTAATTTAAAAAGGGTATGTCAGAGGATTGCTGTTCATCTCATAGCAGCCAGGAAGTAGAGAGGGAAGGAGCTAGAAAAGAAGGGGCCAGGGACCAGAGCTAGTTCCGAAGGACATGCTTCCATGATCCACTCCCTGTAGCTAGGCCCTGTCTGCTGTTTCTTTCACCTCCCCAGTAGTGTCATCAAATTATGAATGTAGGGGGCTGGGGCTTTAGCTCAGTGGCACAGTGCCTGCCCGGCAAGCACAAGGTTGTGAGTTCGATTCCCGGTACCAGAAAAAAAAATCCAAACCCCACCCCCGCCCCCAAAAATTATGAATGTAGAGCTCATGACGCAATGACTTCCCAAAAGCCTACCAGCAACCAAGCCTTCAAAACAATAAACTTTTTTGGGGACATATTTTATCCAAGTGATCAGAGGCAGCAAGACAGATAGGATACCTATTTATGGCTACAGATGAGAGGATTCTTCCCTACCCACGTCTATGAGGTACCACATTGCTCAAATAGCCGGTGTCTTTGAGAGTTTTCAGAGAAGGGGCAACAAGTGCTTTAATCAGATAATTTGCTCTGACTCAAAAATTTATGGGCTCTGTGAGCATAGTCCCCAAACACCTTCCTCTCCTCCTGATCTCTAGATGACTAACTCAACTCACAGAAATCCCTTGCCCAGTTTCTTAAACCACATACAAGGTAATACCAATATTTCTGTCTATTTCACCTTGACTCTGGCATCAGAGACCTTAAAGCTGGAAGCAAGGATGCTGAACGCTGGAGAGACTGTGCTGTAGTGAACGGGCAGCCAAAAGTTAAACTATAAAAGTATCTTTGCTTTGGGGACCACTGACAAATTGATGATAGGGACTTGTGGAATTGAGGAGGAGACCCGGAGAAGAGGTGACTACATCAAGACCCACCCACTTCTTCAGTCCAGTTCCATGGCTGGCCAGCCTATGTGAGTAGATGTTGCTTTCATCCCTTCACTCTTTTATTTACATATATGGGCTGCAAATTCTCACTTTTTATCAAGATTCACAGCCATTTTTACATAGAATTGTTGGTAGTTTTTCCATTTTTATTTCCCTTGCCATATTATCAGTCCAGGATGTTTGACAGCCCCCACCACTCATGCCTGCAAATTAACATCACTGGCCCTTCTTATTTAACTGGTGAATTTAGTTATGTAATGATGAGCTCTACATTTAAACAACTGTCAGTCTTTCTCTGGAAGTTGTGTGGGACTGCTATAGGAGTGGGCTGGGTTCGCCCAAGTATGATGTCTAAATTTCTGTCTTATTTCCCATCAACCCTTCCCTCTTTCTCATTCTTTATTTTTTAAAAACAGTACTAGGAATTGAACCCAGAGCCTCATATATACCAGGCAAGTATCCTTTGTCCTCTGCTTGCAATACTTATGTCTTCACTCTTTCTGTCTTTCCTCTTATACATGTAACTCTTCTTTATACCTCTAATCTTCTATCTAATTTCTTCTGATTACAGCATCTTTTGTAGAATTTCTTTGAATGAGGCTTGGCTAATAATAAATTGTGGTTTTGCCTATGTCAAGGTCTTTACTGTCCTCATTTCTGAAAGCTATTATCACTGAGAAATATGCAGAATTCTGCATTGGCAGCTACTTTCAATCCATTAAAATATCACTTTTGTTAAACATATGTTAGATCTTATTATCTATAGTCCATGCTTTAACAACTTTTTCAGCACTGGGGATCAGACCCAGAGTCTTTACACTGAAAATCATCATCAGTTCTTTTAAAATATTTTTGAGGGTCTTTTTGAGTCACTAAGTTGCCCAGGCTGCTTCAGCCTTCCAGAGTACTGGGATTATAGACACACAGCACCACACCTTACTATATGGTCTATGCTTCTTAATCTGTGCTATGTATAATGCTGTTAAACTGATGCACTGGGTTTTTAATTTGAGTTACTACTTTCATTTATAGACATTTAATTTAGTTCTTTTTCAAAAATACTAGATCACTTTTTATGTTTTCAGTATTAGTGCACATTTTCAAGTTTGTGTCTAATAATTCCAGTACCTGTTATTTATGAGTCTATTTATACATTCTGTTGTTTCTGCTATTTTTGCTCCTCATGATTAATTTCTTTGGGTATTTGCTCCTTATTGCCCTTGAAAAAGTATATGGGGCAATTCTTGGAGCCAACAGGAAAGACGCCCCTCTGCAGAGGATTTGCCTTTCCTATTGCCATATTAAAAATCCATGCCAATAGTCTATAATCACTTTAGGCTAAATTCACAGATTGAGATTCTTTTGGACCAGCTATATGATATCAGTTTGAGGTGAAAATCTCTGTGAAGACCACTTTGAGGTTGAAAAATTTTCAGGATGGGTTTCCCCCTGCTTAGCCCAGTATGAAGGCAACTTCTTTTGCTTTCTCCTGGGAACAGGGTATTGATTTTATTTGTGGTTCAGTGCTATCCTGAGGTAACTTATTTTTTTTCCACTTTAGGGAAAAAAATTTTTTTTCCTGTTTTAGGAAGATTTTTTTCCCTTTTCCTCTTCATGAGGTGCCTTTTTATTGAGCAGGTTTTCAGATTATATTTTCTACCTGATTGTAGGGAGTGGCTGAGGCTGGAAATTGATCACATGTGCAGGGGCAACACAAGCCTGTTCCCAGAACAAAGAGCACCAGAGGCAAGCTCAGTGATCAAGCTGCTTCAGTCCAGAGAGCACCAAGCCCTGAGACAATCCAAGCAATGGGCTGCTAGGCAAAGGAGTATCATGTAACACCAACCTGTCAAATGTATAAGTAAATGCACTAAGGTGGTTGAACAGTTCCTTTCCTCCCATTTGAAAAAAGGGCTCCACCTGACCTCAGCTTTCTGTCTCTTATCTTCATTTCTCTATTCTCTTGCCATCTTTCTCCCCAGGAACATTGAAAGCTGCACAGGATGTGGCACCTGATATGGATTTTAATTTCTTTCCTTTTATCCTGACAAATGGAAATTCAATGTTGCTGGGACTAACACATGATACAGGATGCAAGTGGCTGTGGCAATCTGTTATGTCTCTGGGTTCCTGTCTTTGCTCAGATTTCATTTTCATTTGTCTTCTTTTGCTTAAACTATACATATTTTAAATGTTTTATCCTGCATTTGAAATTGTTTTCAGTGAGAGGATTGGTCTGAATAACTTTCCATTGACAAAAGGAGTAGTATAACTATTTCTACCAGTGGGACATTTTTCTATGATATGTATGTATCAGTTTTATCTAATCATGCTCTTACAATGAACACTTAAATTATTTTAAATCTTTTATAGTATAAATATTGCTGTGAGTGAATTCTGTGTCCACCATGTGTGCCTCATACATGTGTGTGTGTACCTGTATAAAATACAAATATACATACTTTTTTTGTATGGCAAATGCTCTGATGTGGACTTCAGGATCAAAATTTGTTAACGTTTTCTTTTGACAGCTATCACTGAGCGACATTCAGATAGATTCACTACAGGTGTATTATAGTTCATCATCGTCTTTCTTTATAACACTTTGGGTTTGTAGGAAAGCAATTCCCAAAGCTGTGTTCTCAAATGCCATTTCAGCTTGTCTAGAAGTTGTGAGCATGAGATTGTGATCATGATGGAGACCTAGCTGTGTGAGAAACAACTGCTTTAACTGCTGCCATAGAGGCATCATCACCTCCTCAAGTGCCATAGTATTTTGACTTTTAAAAAAAGTAAGCCTATGGGTGACAGAGACCAAGTTGGAATTTACATCAATATTAATCTCTCAGAGATATGGAATAAAGAGACCTGATCAGCTTCTCAGTTAGCAGGCTAGAAAATTACTTCTCTAGGACTGATTTTGTCCGTGCAACTCTGAAAATTTTCTAGAAACTCTCATTAAGGAATGATTTACGTCTTTTTAAAAAATATGCAGATATTATTATTGATAAAGTCTCTAATCCAGGTAACAAGGACAATTCTTAAGCAATACCTAGCAGTATAGGCTGAATTATATCCTTCCTAAATTTTTATGATGATATTCTAACTTCCAGTAGTTTAGAATGTGACTGAGGTTGGAGACAGGCATTAAAAAGGAGACTAAGATTAAATGAGGTTATTGAGATGGGCTAATCTAATATGACCGCTGTGCTTATAAAAGGAGATTAGGATACAGATAACACAGAAGAAAGATAATATGAAGACAAAGGGAAGAGAAGTCAGCAATCTGCAAATCAGCAATTGAGATCATAGAAGAAGTCAGTCCTGACAATACCTTGATCTTGGACTTCCAGACTCCAGAACTGTGACAAAATAAACTTGTCTAACCCATCCAGTCCATGGTGCTTTATCATCGCAGGCATTGCAAACTAATACAGCTAGAGATGGCCAAGGAATTGTTCATAATGCTTGATTTTAAATAGCCCCAAACTTTAAGATAAAGAAAATATGGCAAGTGGAAACTTATTTTATAACTTACTTGACTATCTCTTCTGTGAATTTTTTTTTTTTTTT
>NW_004955410.1:29804031-29824800 GCF_000276665.1 Chinchilla lanigera
AGAACAGAACAGAGGCATCAGAAACAGCGTAAGTACATCCAACTATTTCATCTTTGACAAAAATGTCAAAAACATACAATGGAGTAGAGGAAGTCTCTTTAATAAATGGTATTGGGAAAATTGGTTATCCACATACAGAAGATTGACTCTAGACCCATGTCTCTCACCATGTACTAAATTAAAATAAAAATGGATTAAAGAACTACATGCTAAAACACTAGCACCTTACTTGCTGGAAGATAAAATAGTTAAAAACTCTTAAAGTCATAGGTGTAGGCAAGGACTTTCTGAATAGAACCCCAGTTGCACAAGAAATAGTATGGGGAATCAACAAATGAGATTATATTAAATTTAAAAGCTTCTGCAGAGCAAAATAAACAAACAAACTCAAAAAACAAAACAAAACAAAACAAAAGACTGAGTAAAAGGGAAGCATAAAAAATGGGAAAAAAATTTGCCACCTCCTCTCCAGACAGAGGACTAATATCCTAAAATATTTAAAGAACTCAGAAAAATTTAGACCCCCCAAAATAAAAGACCCAGTAAAAAAGTGGGCAAGTGAAATGAATAGACACTTCACAGAAGAATTATACATGGCCAATAAATACATGAAAAAATGCTCAACATCACTGGCCACTTGAGAAACACAAATTGAAACAACGCTAAGAATCCATCTTACCCCAGAAAGAATGGCTATCATAGGAAAATCAAACAGTAACAAATGCTGGTGAGGCTGTAGGGCAGAAGAGAGGCTACGTTGTTGGTGGGAATGTAAACCAACCAGTATGGAGACCAGTATGGAAAGTCCCCAAGAAACTAAAACCAGAAATTCCACTTGACCCAGCTATTCCCCTTCCAGGTATTGTCCCAAAACTGTTAACGACATCTTATTACAATGATAAGTGTATACCCATGTGTATAGGAGCACAGTTCATAAAGATAAATATTGGAAGCAGCCTGTATGTACATCAACAAATGAATGGATAAAGACAATGTGATATTTACACAGAATGGAATACTACTCTGCCATAAAGAATAATTAACTTGAGTCATTTGTAGGAAAATGGGTGCACTTTGAGATGAAAATGTTGAGTGAAATAAGTCAAATGCACAAACTTAAATATCACATGGTTTGTTTTACATAAGAAACCAAATTATAAAGAGCAAAATAAAAGATAATAGGAGGTAGGGAAATAGATCTTTCTCAAATGGAAAGGGAACCAAAAAATGGAGGGAGGAGGAGAGGGGGAAGGGATAGAGTATGAAAACATAAACTAAAATGTGTTACAGACATGTACCAACTCCATATAAGAGGGTAAACATGTAATACTGTAAAACATTTAGAACAACTTAAATGTCCACCATTAGAGAGCAGTTAAATAACATTGGTTAGATTACTTTCTATTGTTTACAAACTGCTTAGGATAAGAAAAGTAATATGTAGCCCCTTTTGAGGATGATTGAAAAAAAACCTTTTATAGTCTTCTGGCTAAAGGAATTTACCTGTGATAAGCATGAGGCAAAAGCTCAAATCTTGGGTTTTTTTTTTTCCTTTTATATTTTGAACTTAATGGCCTTCTGGGGCATACTCTATAGATATATACTGTGGATACCCCTTTAAATGACTGAACAACTAAGTGAAAAGAATTCTCTGATAAATTGTTTGTTGGGTACACACACCTATGGATCATTCAAAAGCCCCGTTCAAGTTCTGCTGATGGTCCCAATAATGTCCTTCTTTTTTTTTGTTTGTTTTTTTTCTCCAGTACCGGGAACCGAACTCACGACCTTGCGCTTGCCAGGCAAGCGCTTTTGCCGCTGAGCTAAATCCCCAGCCCCCAATAATGTCCTTCTTAATGAAATGTTCCCACACAGCAATATATGTTGCTGTTGGTTACCACATCTCCTCAGTTTCTTTTAATTCAGAACAATTTCATAGTCCTCTGACTTTCATGACTGTAGTGTTTATTAAATAATAGGAAAGTTATTTGGTAGAATATTCCTTCATTATGTGTAGTCTGTTACTTCCTTATAGAATCAGGTTCTACGTGGATATAAAAAAAATACTAAATTATAGCATATATCAAAGGCCACAGCATTTTAATTTGATGATACAACATTTGATAGTATACCTCAAAAAGTTGGATTTGGCTGGGTTATGTCATTGGAGCTATTCTTTTCCCTTTATAATGAATATATCTTTTATGCACAATACTTTGTGACTGTGTAAGTATTCTGTTTATTTTTTGACTTTTGTCAACAAGTTTTAGCATTCATTCTTTCTTTCCTGAATTATTCATTCTTTCTTTACTGTAATTATTGTCAAATGGTGATTTTTGATTTCCATTGTTTCTTCTACATTTAATAGCTGTCATGCTACTATAAAGAAGACCTTTTGCTTTTCCTTCTTTGTTTTCTTAAATATGCATCAACTCAATAGTATTTTCTTCAGTAATTTTAATCAGTTCTTATCACTATTTATTTTAATGCTCAAATAGTCCCAGATTTGTCTAGATTGAGACTGGTTTCTTTTTTTTTTTTTTTTTTTTTTTGGTTTTTCTCCGGTACCAGGAACCAAACTCATGACCTTGAGCTTGCCAGGCAGACGCTTTGCCGCTGAGCTAAATCCTCAGCCCCGAGACTGGTTTCTGTATCCTGACATGCCCCCTTCAATTTTTGAATACTTCATTACCTCCTGACATTAAATTCATTCTGATTTAAAAATAAAAGCAAATTGTGCTTTTTTTGCCACAGCCCTGAAGTCAGTCTTTTCTTCTAAGACTTCTTCAGTTAGTGGACAACAGGCTTTAGAGGTCTGAATGCTCAACCTTCTTACTGCTATTGGTCCACTGCTGCTTCCAGGATCTCTCAGTGAATGAAACTCTGACAGAACATAGAAACATCAATTTTCATTCTCTGTCTATCTATTATATGTGGGTTAATAACAGTACCTCCAGTTTGGTTCAAACACAGTCATCCCTCCTTTTTGTATTTAATATTCTCCTATTGGAGAGTAAGAGACCTAGTCTCGCAATCTTCCATGGATTTATTTATTTACTCACTCCACCCGTAGTCAACAAATTCTCTAGCCACTGGGCCACCATCCACTCATTTACTTTCTGGCTGTTTTTCTGGTTTGTGCATCACTAATGATTCTTAATAAAGATCATAAAATCTTAGAGATTTAAAATAACAATTATTCTGAGTGGCTCTGAAATGTAAGTGCTCTTTGTGTGATGGCTCAGCACTTCAGGCTGCTTTGACCTCATTGTTCACTCTATTTTAGAGTGGTACCATCTCAGGATAAGTCTCCAGGGATCACTGAAGTGGAGGATGAGGACATGAGATGAGCAGCTCTTAGTATTTCTTCTTGGAAGGGACACACATTACTATGCATCAGTAAAAGAAAGTCATACGATTGCTCATGATCTCAATGGGCCAAAGAAGAATAATTCTCCTGCTAGGAGAACAAAATACAACAAAAACATTTTTCTCCCAGATGCTAAGAAGAGCTAAAAACATGCAGACTCTTCAGACTCATCTGTTTGCACATATGTTAGACTCAAGCGGTAAGTCATAAAAATAACTGACTGGATGGGCCTTAGCCATGGAGATTCAGATGGATTGGCTTGGATGGCAGCTAGAAGCAGCAGTTTTAAAAGCTCTCCAGGTGACCTCATTGCAAAGCTAGGATTACAATCCCTGCCTCTGGTTCTGATGTCACTGCCCAGCCACTGTCTTCTAATCTGTGGTCACCTCCCCAAGGAAATCCTTCCAATGTTTAAGTCTAGGATGTGCTCCTATGCCCTTCTGTTCTTTGTTTTCCTTATTATTTACCATACAGTGCTACGTTTGCCTATAAGCTTTGCTGTATTTAACTGAAGGCTCTACAAAGATAAGTACAGGTCTTCATTTATGAATACCTAGCCCTTGACATTGTTGCCTAAGACATAGTAGGTGCTCATAATGGGTGTTGACTACAGTACTAAATTAATACATAGTAGAGGACTTAAAATTGTCTTTCATGTTGCTTCCTGTTCCAGTGTAAAGCTTAGAAGTACAGGTTTGGGATTAGGAAATCCTTATCTTTTGCTATTCTTTGTGAATAACTGCTATGGACCTCTTTCTAAAGGACCCTGACCTAACTAACTGCAAAATAAATATTTGTAAGACTGACGAAAAAACCAAGTAAAACATTTGATGCACATGTGATTATTTTAACATGTGAGGTTCTTTTACTAGGAGAATCAGAAGTGACTAATATATTTGCTTAATCATATTGTACCTGTATGCCTTTAGCTATGATGAGAAATAATAATAATGTTGAGCATATGGCCAAAAAAACCTTTTTGTCCTTTGAGGATTTCTTCTTAGCCTACCTAAGAATTGAGTAGAGGTAGAATAAGGATAGGTTTTGAATTAAGAAGTCTTGGAGTCAAATTGCTATTCCACAATCCTCTGAGAATCTGTGACTTGGTTCTTAATTTCCGCAGTTCTGGCATCTGTAGAATGGAGAGAGAGGAGGTCCCTCTCATCGCTGTTAGAAGGGGTGAGATACTGCATGTGACAGTGCTTTGGAAACTGGAAAGCTCTATGCAATGATTCTTGTCATTAGCTACCAACTGGAGCTACTGACGGGAGTCATACTAAGGGGAGTATCTAAAATGATTCTCTGCTTGGTGCAATCCTCAGCCTAGAATTTCTTCAGATTCTATCTATCCATTTATTATGCTTCATAGTTATTGGTTTCATGCCCCTCCCCCTCCCCGTCCATCTTCTATTGCCCAGGCTGTTCTTGAAATCCTGGGTTCAAGTGTTTCTCCTGCCACAGGCTCCCAAGGGGCTGGGACTATGGCACTTACCATCATGCCCAGCTCTTCCTTTCCATCCTGCATTTCTGTTTCTAAGTGAGTCTGGGCAATGGAACTCGAGCTGTGTTGAGGCAGTGACAGGAAAGAGACACCAGGCTGACTTGCTGAGCTCTCCGTCCTGTGCCAAGTGGAGAACAGGGAAGCAGGGAAGAGGACTGTCCCCAAGCACTTGCTCACTAATTTCAAATGTGCCATTTAATTTTAATGATTATTATAATACTTGAAAGCATATTTTATAAAATTAATGAAATCTGAGCAATATGAACCCTTTCCAGTTTGGCCCACCATACATCTTTGTTGCGAAATGCAGAAAGTGAAATTCTATGAGAATGCTTTGATGCAAGGGCCAAGGATGAAGGGATTACTGGGGATTTTTATGTGTTCTTCAAGTGACTTTCTATTTCAGGAGAAAATTCATACAAATTCCACTTCATAGAAGCAGGCAGAGTCATACCGCAGAAGTTCTTGTGACTTAGAAAGGAGGAGAATTTCTAATCTAAATCATACCAAGTTTTTAACTATTAAATACAAAATGAAAAGCATTTCGAAAGCAGAAACAATGGTTGTCGTTGAACTTTTAAAAACAGATGCAGACCTGTATATGAAAATATTAGTTGTGAGATTAATTTTGTATGATGACCTTTGTTCCCAAAGTTCCTGCTGAGCCTGGAGATGGACAGCAGTCTTTATCTGCTCATATGTCACAGAAGGCTGATTCTGCATGATGCTCTGTGATGAAAGGCTTCCAGATTAAACCAGTTGGTAAACCACACATACTCTCCTCTCCTCTTGCAGATTCATGGTGCAGATCTGCCTGGTAAAGCTCCAACCCCTCCGACAGCAAAGAGTTACATTTGTTAGCTGACATTTCCAAATTTCCTTGACTGTGGGATGGTCTTAATACAAGAATTGTGATCATGTCTATTAACCCTAAAAACACACTATTCTCTAGAATACCCATTGGGAAACTCTGAATTATGTCAGTTAAATATATTCACCTGCCCAGCCTATCTACAGAGTGTCTCCTTCTAGAATAGAATCACAATAAAAATTATGTAAATTTTAACATAAATCATAATGTGATTTAAATCAAGCCATATAGTTTTTGTAAGAGCTTAATTGAGATATAGATCACATATCATAAACTGAAGTGTATGAGTTCAGTGGTTTAGCATCTTTGGAGTTGTGCAAACATTACCACAGTCAACGTTAGAGCATTTACATCACCTCAGGAAAGAAGCCCTAGCCCCTTGGGCTGTCACTCCTCATCCCCTATCCCCCTAATCCAGCCCTCAGTAACCTCTAATCCATTTTCTGTCCCTCTAGGTTTGTCTGTTCTAGGAATTTCACATAAATGGCCTCATATAATATGTGGCTGGCTTTTTTCATTCAGCGTGATGTTTATCCATGTTGTAACATGTATCCGTCTTTCATCCATTTAGCTAAAGAGTTCTGAAGACCAACCGAAGACCAAGAAGACAGAGCAAAGGTGGAAGGAAAGCTGCTTCATTACACAGGACACCTCATTCCTTCTCAGGGCAAGTGGGGTCTCAGCCCTAATGAAAACTGCCCTGCCAGGGGAGGGGTGCCATATACTTTCCTTTCTCTTACATTGTCTCATGGCTTGTAATCCAGATCTTTTTACTCATACTAAATTTATCTGCTCTGCAAAGTCTGCTTTCTGAAAATTGTTGGTGGATCAACATGGACACCTGCCTTTGCTGTGTGGGACACAAGGCTTGCACCTGTTTCTCAAAATGAGTATCTGAAGTCTGAGATGGTGATGCTTGTTTCCTGCTTATTTTACAGACTTCAGGAGGGAATTTCCAGGGGGACTGCTTGGTGCTTCAGTTAAACATTCTAAAATAGAAAAATAGTCAGGAGAGGAAATGTTGCTTCTCTCCTGAGGCATCTGCTGGAATCACTAGAAGGACATTCAACTTTATAAGGTGTCTCAGCTATTTTCAATAATTAGCTCCTATGAGCTCTGGAACAGGGAAAAGACAGTTCTGAACGGAGCAGGTAAATCAGGGTCCAGCCAGAGTTTACCACCTAATCATACTCTTCCCAAGAACAGAAAAGAAAATAATGATTTTATTATTATAAACAAAGGTTGATTGCAGTTGCTTCTATTTTTCCAGGCCAAGACTTTCCCTTGTATTCCATTGTCTGCTACTTATTCATGACCATGGAGCATGATGTTACCTTTTTTTTTGTCTTTTTGAGACAGGGTCTTGCTGTACAGTTCAGGCTAGCTTGAGCTCACTTTGTAACCCAGGCTAGTCTTGAACTCACAACGATCCCCCTGCCTCAGCCTCCTGAGTGCTGGGATTTTAGGTGTGTGCCACCATGCCCAGTGTCACTTCTTTTAGGTTGCAGAATTCAAGGACTCCTGAAACAACTGTAGAGGTTTTAGAGGCTGGCCTGGCACTACCTCAGGAGATGCTCACATAGGTCTGATTGGTCACCGCCAGTGACATGGGTCTGTGCTCAGACTGGGTGACATGCACAATAATGTTGATTCTGAGCATTGGGGCCAGGGACTTATGATGCTTTTTTCACTCATGTATAAGCACCCACTGTTTCTAGACAATAGGGACACAGCATTTAAACAAAACAGTCCCTGTCCTCCTGGAATTTGTACTGTGGCTCAGATACTTCTAAGTCAGGATGTCTTGTGTTTTCCATGGATTCCATGAGATAATCAAGGACATCACAAGCTAATTCATTTCTGACCTGGGCTCCCATGAGAGACCCAAATGAGCAGGAAGAAGCACTTACATGCCATGTGTCAGTAGCTTCTCTGTACGCGTCACAGCCTCATCTCTATTCAGCTTCCTAACAGGCCTGCAAGTAGGGTTTCTCATGACCCCTGATGGAAGAAGTCAGGCGCAGCAAAGTTTGCAGAGAGCCAGAGCCAGGATTGACTCTAAGACTGTCTGACTCCAGACCGCATTCTCCTTCAGTGAATCAGTGCTACTATAAGACACTATGAAACTTTGGTGTTGACCCCAAATTCAAAGGATGCCAAAAGGAACACAAACAGGTGATAATCCAAACATAAGGACAGACTTTTGTAAGTCAGTGAGGATTAGCTTAATTTCCAAGTAATTAAAATTACAAACATAGAGGCTGAAGTATTAGCAGCATATTCATCTTTCCTGTAAAGGGTGGTATAAAATTCCTGTTGTTCTTTAGGTAGAGGCTCATCTTTCTGTTTCTTTTCTTTCATTGTCCAATATGTTTGTGACAGTTCCAAATATCACATCCTTGTACCAGATAGCAGGAAAAAGGAACAAAAAGGGTGTGACCCCTCCACTTGGGGAAGGTTTCTCAGGTGTTTGGCCTGATAATTCTACTTCCATCTCGTGGTCAGAACTTAATTACATAGCCAGCATAGCTTCCAGGGACAGTGAGAAATAAGTTTTTTTTTTTTTTTAATCTGGAGGGAAATGTGCCCAAATGTAAACTGAGGTTCCTAAAAAGTCTAGATGTTAGGAGCTAATTAACAGTTTTTGTTCTAATCTACTTTATATTTCTTTATTTTATGGTAGACTCTTAGCTATAGCTTATTAATGAATTGGTTTCATTTTTGCATTCATCCAGCAAACACTGGTTAATGCTTACTGTGTGCCAGGTATTGAATTAAGTGCTAGGGATACAGAGACTAATAAGACATAATGTGAACTAGACATCAGCTTTGGTCTGAATATATTTTGAGCATCCCTCAAAAGGGATTCATAGGTAAAGATTTGGTCTTCAGTATTGGGAGTTTTGGGGACTTAAGGGACGTCCTTAGGACACTGGGTGGAAGATTGCCCTCAAATGGAATTGTGGGACCCAGGTCTCTTCTTTCTTTGTCTGCTCTAATCTGAGATGTGACCTCCTGCTCTGACACACACTCCTGCCATTTCTATCTGTAACTCTCTTGAGAGGCCAAATTGGTGGGGATACCAATTTGTGGCTCGAATCTCCAAATCTCTGCACTAAATAAAGCCTTTTTCTTTATAAAGTTTGTTGCCTCAAGTATTTCACTGTAGTAATATAAATCTGGTTAATACAACATCATCATAATTTTTTAATGGATGGAGGATGATGTCTAAGGGATACAGGTGTTCTTTCACAATTCCAAATTTGATTTTGGTACTGTATACATAATTCTGTGAATACTATAAAAATGATTGGGTAGAACACTTAAAGGTGATCTGTTTGTATGGTATGCATGTTATATCACAATAAACTTACTTAAGAAAAGACTATGAAGGGCCCTGTACACCAGTGCTTACAAGCTTAGTGTCAGTGTGAACAATGCTGAGAGCAGTGGTTCTAAGTGTGATACTGGACCAGGAGCATCACTTCATCTAAGACCTTGCTAGAGATGCAGAGTCACAGCTGTTACTCCACATCTGCCCAATAGAAGCACTGAAGATGATTCCAATGCATGTTCAAATTTGAGATCCACTGGATAAGAATGTGGAAGGACTGGGGGAAAACACTTAGGATGTTATTGAGATGATCCAGGTCAGAAATGATGGGGAATAAGCATTAGTAGCTGGAAGTATGGTAACAAAAATTAAGAATAAGTGAAGAAATAAATGGGGAATTATCAGGTATCACTGGATTGGTCAGCTTTCTGTCACTGTGACAAACACCTGAGATAAATCAATTTAAAAGGAGGAAGGATTGATTCTGGCTCATGGTTTCAGAGATTTTGGTCCATGGTCAATTGGCCATGTTGCGTTGGGCGTGTGGCAGCAGAATGCATCATGGCAGGAGTGCATGGCAGAAAAAGGTTTGATTCATGGCAGTTGGGAAGCAAAGAGACAGACAGGATGAAGTTGGGATCCCAATAGAGGAAGCCTCAATCACCTAACTTCCTTCCATTAGTCTCCATCTTCTAAAGGTCCTCTAGTTTAATAGGTAGAAAAAAACCTAGTTTCCAAAAAGTTAAAAAAAAAATTTCAGCATGTGTGTCTTTGGTAGACACTTAACATCCAAATGATACAAAGTTCAAATATGTTTATCTGTTAAAGTCAAGACAAGAAGAAATGGCCTAAGTTAATGAAAAAGAACTTAAAGTATATTTCAGAGGTAACCTATGAAAGAACTAAAGTAATAATCACTAACATTTTGGAGAAGGGGAGAAAAAGAGTAAGAAACATGAATTAAACTCTGGTCCTTTTTTGGCAATCTCTTAAATGGCCTTGAATATTTTCAATGATAATATCTTACACTGATACATTTTTGAAGAAATTTATAAGGTATACATAAGGAAGAATTAAACCCAGAATTGATTAGAAGAGATTACCTCTGGTGAAGTGGTACAAATGGGCTTTCAATTATACATTCTTCTATAAAATGTTTATTAAAAGAAAACCCAACAAAATACTAGTGAGGCTGATTATATTTTCTATTAGTCTAATTAATCTGAACTCTCTTAAGACATCAACTATAATTTATGAATAAATCTAAAAATCCAAGAATTTTAATGCCACAGAATTAAAGTTAAGGAGGAAATTCACTTAACATTAGCATGAACAATGGTGTTCTCACAGTGTTATAGCTGATACCTTTTTCAGTGTGAGTTTGTACCTTGAAATTCAAGACTCACTAGCTGTATTTCTTGTCTATTTTTCAGTTGTTCCTGGCCTATCTTCCAAGAATACATTTATCTCAATAGATTTGCTTCACTTCGTCCACTCAAGTCAATAACAACATGATAAATTCTTTGCATTCTTATTCTTCACAGAGACTAGCAGACACATTCCAGTTAGGCTCTCAGTCCATCATTCTCCAAAATCCATCCTTCTAGGCCCTGATGACCTTTGTGTTTCCAGACTCAAAGGTCAAATTGTGGTGCCACCTTATGTCACCTATCAAACTCAGTTTATTATTTATTTATTCACTATCTTCACTTGAATTTCACAATCTAGATTAATAAGCTTTCTTGATTGCTTCTCTTCAGTATTTCAGGCTTCTTAATATGAGCACGTCTCAGAGATCAGTCTGAGGAGCACCTTTCCTTTCTGGCTTCAATCACCCACCGTTCCCTAAACCATCTCATCCAAGTCTCTTGGCCAGTGCCATCTATATGCTGGTCTTACACAATTTTACATATGTCCAGTCCTTCCTTCTCAACCTGTACTGCAGTTGCACATTTGGAGCCATTACTTGGGGGAGGAAGCACGCCCCCAAATGTGGCAAGTTCTGAAACACTCCTGCCAACCCTGACTCTTTTGCAGGACTTCCCCATTCAATAACTGGAAATGCCCTTCTTCCAGTTGCCCAGACCAAAGCATATGGACTCTTCCTTTGTTCTTCTCTCCCTCTTATACCCTAGCTGCAATCCATCAGCAGTACTCCAGCTCTCTCATCTGGTCAGAAGATGAATACTTCCCAAGTGCTCTATTATCATAACTTTGGGCCAAGCAGCTGCCATCATTTCTGCCTGGATTAGTGCAGGTCTCCCCCATGTCAACCTTGTACCATTACAATTAATTCTTCTCTTAGCAACCAGAAGCCTCTTAAAGGATATATCAGATCATGTCCCTCCTCTGTTTAAAGCCACCAGTGATTCTTTTCTCACTCAGCAAAAATTTCCAAGGTCCTTACATTTTCCCTGAGATATAAACTTATCTAATAAATAGTATCATTTCTCTTTATGCAGTCAGTTAGTCTCACTATATTCTGATGAATCCATTTCTAGAAGTGAGCTATCTGGAAAATGTAGGCCACTGAACACAGAGAAAATTAAATGAAAGCCACTGACTGAATAAGAATATTTCTGGACTGGGGGCTGGGAAATGTAGCTAAGTGGCAGAAAATTTGCCTAAAACAAAAAAAAAAAATTTTTTTTTTTTTTGCAGTACTGGGGATTTAACCTAGGGCCTTTCCACTTCATTACATCCTTACCCCACTTTTATTTTGAGACAGGCTATCTCTAAGTTATTAAGTTGCTCAAATTGGGCTCAAACTCATTCTTCCTGCCTCAGCCTCCCGGAGTGCTTTAATCACATGCATGTGTCACTGCATCCAGCTAAAGAAAACAAAAACATCCCCAGTAAATGAACAAGCAAGAGTCATTTAACTTTAGTACTCTGGATCGGTGGTGGGGGCTAAGGTGGCAGTGTGCATTCAAGTGCATCTTGGACAACTTTGCAATATATCTCAAAAAATAAAAAAAAGAGATGTTAGGGGTGTATCTCAGTGTGAAAGCCCTGAGTTAAATCCCCAATTCTGTTAAAAAAAAAAAAGTAAAAGTAAAGTTGATGATTCTCCAATAATGGTAATTATTTATAGCAAGGAGTAACGTCAATCCATAAACCTGGGTATTCCATGGATGAGACATTTATTTTTCTGTAACTCAGTTTATATCCAGCACAGTGTGCTGTCCTACAGAACTTTCTGAAATGGTACAAATGCTCTATTCATATCTGTGGTGTCAGATAAACCATCCACCATTTCGGACAGCATACACTCAGAACCCCATTCTTCCCAGCTTTGGGAAATGCGATGTGCAGGTGATGTTAATCCAAGCAAGGATTTCTCAGCCAGTTCAAAGGATCCCCCTCCTCTCTTATCCTGAGGTTGCCTCTAAGTTTTACAAGCCTTCTTAAGGGGCTCTGGATTTTAAGCTTCCAACTGTTATTTGCCAAGATGTCCCAGGTCCTATTTGATCTCTGGTCACTGTTCTCTCAAGTGAATGGAATGTTCTTGTTTCCTGCCCATCCCATGCTTTGTGACCTTGTGCTGTGTATGTGTTCTAGGGGAGGGTGTGCTGGGTGAATGTATATTTGCTCTAACATCTGAGAATATTCAATTCTGCTATAAAAAGTAGAAATGGGATGGTAATACGCATAAGATGTGTCAAATAGAGATAAGAAAGTTAGTAGCTTGTAAGACATGTTAAGTATTGATAAAGTAAGAAGGGCCTATGAATGTTGGACACAGATAGAGACAGAAGAGAGACCACATTTTCATAAAGCACTGAACATACCTGGGCATCAAAGGCACTTGGTCCTCATTACACACACACACTCAAAACACACATGAGGCACGTGAGGTACTCCACATTCATGTCTGAAATTAGCCACCCATTGGTAACACCCATTCTGGTCCCAAGTCTCCTCTATTGCATAAAATCCACAGCTGCTCCTGAGTCTACTTGCAGAGCCATAGCTCTAGCCAGGTGTATAAGACACAATCCTAGAGTTTCTCCTATAGAAAAAGGGTCTGTCTTGATCCCACACACATCTGTCCCTGGGCCTCTTTACTCACCTGTAGCTCTTATAGCCAGATCATCAGCAGGGAGGGCTAATGGGGCACTAATGTGCACTGACTTCATTTTCCACATGTCAGGTGATGTGTGCCTTCTGGCTTGCTTGTACCCTTTCCTAAGTACATTATCTTACTCCATCTCTTTCTCCCTGATTCTTGATGTGTGTCTTAAATTGATTTAGTGAAGTGTATGATTTGATATCTTAATTTCTTCTCTGAGTCTTTTTGATCCAGCACCTCCTGGGTCACTTCCTTGACAGTGTCCTGGGGGAACAGGGAATACTATGGCACTGGGCTAATTTCTCCCATGACACTGGGGGTAGATCAAAGGCTTTCCAGTATTCCCACCTAAGGTTCTGCCTGGACAGGCTGTTCTGTCATCACTCTGCTACTGCTGTTCTACCAGATAGAGTGGAGGCTGCCACAAGATTTGCCACTTCTGTGAGCAATACAAGGAGTAAGACAGCCTTCAATTGCTCTCAGACGCGACAGCTTATCAGAGGGTTCTGCCTAACGAGACTTGCTCAGGGACCAGTGTGGTTCCTTCTTCAGCTCTCTTACCCAGGTCTAAAAAGCTTTCCTTCTCTCCCTTCAATATATCATTCTTTTGGGAAGCATTTTTTCCAAATCTGCAGATAATTGTATAAACTTCATGCTTCTAGTTTTTAGGAACTTTGGTTTGGTTCTGATTATACAGGCCTTTGAAACACAAATCTCTTCATCTCAAAATATTGTCTTTAGTTTTAAAAACCTTACTGTAGTTTGATCTAGAATGTCCCTTAAGGGTCTTGAAGGGATTGTGTTCTCATGAATGAATTAGTGCCTCCTCTGCCACAAGCTCCCACTACCATGATGTTCTATGTCATCTCAGGCCCAAAGCAGTGAAACCACCTGATCATGGACTGAAATCTCTGAAACTGTGAGCTAAAATAAAACTTTCCTCCTTTACATTGTATTTTTTCCTCATGAATTTTTTTTCACAGTAACAGAAAGCTCAGAACTGGAGATTCATTAAAGCAATCTAAAGTTAGTCATTAGTTTAGTATAAAAACAAAAGTAGTGAAGCACATTATCAGTCTAAATGACAGCATTTTGACTGCATTTTAATGCTTAGACATTTAATACAAAATATTGAGATGAGAGAGGAGGTGTAAATCACAAAGGAAAGATGGTTTGAGATTTACAATTCATACACTGACTATAAGCGAGCAATTAGCAGGGATACACAATAATGGTCTAGTCTTATAGCGGAATACTCAGCAATGGGAAAGAAGGAGTCACTAATCTGTGTAATAATGGGGATGAATCTCTAAAACTTAATGGGCCAAAAACACAGACATAAAAGAATACATATTGTATGACTCCTTTTATGTTTTCAAACAGGTAAAATTCATCTAAGAAGAAAGGATCTGAACAGAGATTGTTTCGATGAGGATGAGAGGGTAGGGCTGAGGCATGAAATTTCATTCTAGGGAAATGGAAATGTTGTCTGTCTTGATGCGGGTGTTGATTGTATGGACCTATCCAATGGACCTTTGTCAAAACTCTTAGGATTGAATACCTCAGGTATATACATTTTACCATATGTAAGTTATCCCAAGTGAAAAAATATTCCAAAACATTTCTCATTCTTCCATTGAGCTAACTTTCTTTAGAACTGGCCAACTACATCTTGGTCTGCTATCTGGGACAACTAATAGCAAAGGTACTTCTAGCACAGAGCCATATGGGGAAATTGCATAACATGCAAATTGCCGTAAGTGGAGGTGCTACAATTTTCAGTTTGCCTACCAGCCATGTTATTTGTGGCTTTATTATGTAATAATTACTCTAAACTACAGACAGTATAAGCACATTCCATCGATACTTTTGCATTTTATATTTATCCAGAATGGTTTTTAATAGGAAACATGTTTCACATATTAATTCTTGCTCCATTTGAACCCATTCTTCAAATGGCTTACTTTGTTTAAGTTAATTTCCATGAATTCTTTTCATTTTGGAAAAAAAGTATATTAAAAAAATAGTTCCACTGTCTTCCCACTAAACACTCTAACTTACACATAAGTTCTTTCCAATACACAATTGCAATGTATTTCTGTACAGTTGAACTGTACACAATAAGTGGAGATTTGCCTGTTTTCCCTCACTTTTTATGCATACAGTGGTCTATAGTGCAGAGAAAACTAAGGTTGTCTTGAAAATTAAAGTTTTTTGAAGACTGAAATAATTCTGAAAGACCTATAACATATATCCTTATTGCAATATTACTTTCATTCTAATGGAGAAGAATCATGAGTATTTTCATTATTTGTCTGCTCCTGTTGTTTATTCCAGATCTTAATCCTCTCTTTGAGACATCCTGGTTGGTTGCTATGGAAATTATTATTTTGCAAAAAACATAGAATTATGACTTACAGTAGAGAAGAAGCAGCAGAAATAAATGAACTCTGGAAAATAACTTATTTCTGCTACAGCCAAAATAAGACTGATACTGTTAAAACTGTAAATAAAGTTGTCCAAAATTTTTCATGAGGAAAAAATTACTTTGGAATTTTCTCAAATAGTCATTAGGTCCAGTGATGAGGAACTTATGATTTGAGCACATTTTGGGGCACTTATACCTGCATAAGTTAAAATGTACCAAAAAATTTGAATCTAAGAATTCAAACTAGTAATTTGGTATTAGCAATGATAGTTTAATTTTTTCCTATCATACCAAACAGTATAATTAATACTGTACATCAAATTTAGCTATTTAAATTCTTGTGTACTCATTTCTGTTTTATTTTGTTCTTTTTGTCTTTTAGAGACAGGGTCTCACTAAGCAGTTCAGGCTGGCGTTGAGCTCACTTTGTAGCCCAGGATGGTCTCGAACTCGCGATGATACTCTTGCCTCCGCCTCCCGAGTGCTGGGATTACAGGCGTGCGCCACCACGTCTGGCCTTTGTGTACTCATTTCCGATGTTCTATATAATTTAATAAATTTACTTATATTAGTCAAATTAATGTTAATGATTAATATATAATTATATTATACTTGCTATTTAATAAAATATTTATATTTGACAAATCATAAAAATACACATTCTATTACATAGATTCATTTCCATATTTTTATATCATCTTAATATTTTTAATTTTCAAATTACATTCAAGAAACAACCTATTCTGGTTACAAATACTGAATATTTATGTTGCCATTTAAGTGGCAAGTACCTTTTTTTGCCATTATAAGTAAAAAGCCTAGAAATATCTTGGTAACAGTCTTGAAAGAAATTATCTAGAATTAATTCTGAGAATTTGGATTCTAGGGTAAGGAGAGTGAAGATTTTAATGGAACACATTAAGGCCTGGCACAGAGTAGACTCTCATTAAAAGTTAAAACCTTATTAAAGTGGACTGTAGTACATATACTTACGTTACGGTAGGTATTATTTATGACTCCTATAAGATAAGGTAACCAAGGCAAGAAGTTCTAAGAATTTTAGGGAAGAAAGCAAATCAGTTCTAGGCTAAGGTTCAGGGAAGAGAAGTGAGTTGACTCCAGCCCAGCTTGTATGAAGGGCAGGTTTGGAAATACGATCTTCCTCTTCCCACTTAATTATTCTTTACACTGTACCAAACTGTTTCTCAGGGAAGGAGCTGAGGAAACCAGGTGTGGTTTTCACCCTTCTTAATCTTTGTATCCTTTTTCCTCCAAAAATAATTTCAGGCAGACTATTTAAATACGTGAAATACAATAGCATAATGCAGCAAGTTTTTTTTAAAAAAAAGCCAAATCAAAGAGAGTGTGAGTGAGCACATACTGTAAAGTTATTCCAAAAATTTACATTTAAGGTCATAAGAAGTTGGAAAAGATGTGACACAATTTGATGCTGAGCTGCTTCCACGGTAGAGAAGAAAGAGGGAAATAAATACTAGCCCCTGGAGGCAGTGTGGACAAGGTAAAACACACCAGTTACCCAGAGGCAGAACTGCACTTTCTGTTTCTGAGATCTCCGAGCCCTGTCTTAGAGTAACCCCTGTTTCATCTCCAGATAGTGCTAAGTCATACTTTCATTTCAGCACCATGGTTGTTGAGTTGCCCTGTTAGAACAAGTGCTGCCACTGAGATTGGCTGATTCCAGAAGCACCTCCCATTATATGACTGAGTTTGGATGACTTCCACCAGGTCAGCATAGAGTAGCAACAATCCTGATGGTGGAATTTAGGTGTAAATACCTGTGAGTCTGAAGTCATACTCCATTTGAACTTAATTTAAAAAACATTTTAAAACTGTGATTAAAAATTGAATAAAATCTATTTGATTTAAAATATGTATTTTCTGACTATAAAATATATAATACAGTTTTGCTGAAAATAAAAATGTTAAAGAAGAAATTCCATGTAACATAGACTTTTGAAACCTTTGAGTATATCTTTCCATAGTTACAGTTTTATAGGTATATGTACCTATATGTTTTATGGATATATGTACCTATATATAGATATATGTACCTATATGTACCTATATGTGTATGTAGTCTTGCACCACATAATAATGTTTTGGTCAATGATGGACCATGTATACAACACTGGTCTCATAAGATTATATCACCTAGTGATGTAGTTGTTTTAATTTGTATGAATGCATTCTACATGTATAGTGGTCACACAATGATGGAGTCACCCAGTGACACTGACACCTTTCTTAGACTGTTTCCTATCATTGATTCATAATTGCATATATGTGTGTGCATATACATGTATACATATAGTTATATCTACCTACAACTATATTTATACACATATACACATATATAATTGAGACAGAGAGGGAGACAGACAGGTAGGCAGAATCTAGACAAAGCAAAAGAGAAAGAGGTAAGCAGAAAGTCTCTCTGATGCCTTCCACTATAATCATATGGGATTTAATGGATCTTTTTGGTTTATCCACGGGGATATAGGTGAAGGACTCCAAGGCCCTTCATTTGGAAATCTCTCCATTTTTCTAATGTTCATATCCTTCAGTAAAATTTTGTAACTTTTCTCTGCATAGATTCCATGTTGCTTGTTGGCATTCATACTATTATATGTGTTTTTCTTTAATATTATTAACACTAACATTTGTTTTATTACATTTTCCGGGAACATTTCTAATTCCTATGGCATTTTAGACTTTTCACCTCTAGGCTTAAAATTCTCTTTTGCTCATAAGATTTTTGTTCCCTACAGAGATTTTCTCAGAATGAAACATTTGCTGAAAATATGTAGCAAGAATGGCACTGCCTCTGTTAACTGAGAAGTTTTGAAAATTCAGTTTATTTCTAAATGTGAACAGTGTGCCAAAATTCTTTTCCTGTTCACTAAACTTTGGAAATCAGCTCTTGTATTTTTATTATTCTTTAATGGATACATGTATGTGACCCTTGGAAGGATTAAAGAAGGACTAAGCCAACCCCCCAAAAAAAAACAAACCAAAAAATAACAGAGAGAGAAAGAGCAGGGGTTGGTTGATTCTTCTTGGTCTCATTCTTGTTTCTTTCTCCTTCAGTCTTATATCTGCAAAATGGGATGACAGACCAGCAGGCAAGGAATGCAACAAATGTGTGCCTTCAGTCTCAGCTATCTCTTGCTAAACTGTACAATGTTTTCCATTTTGCAAGGACTATAATACATAGTCCACAATTTAATTTAATTTAATTTAATTTAATTTAATTGAATTTAGCAAGAGATGGGGTCTCTCTGTTTTGCTCAACCATGTCCTAAACTCAAGGGCTCAAGTGATATTCCTGCCTCAACTAACAAATAACTGGGGTTATAGGTGTGTGTCACTGTGCCTGGCTCAGTCACAATTTTAAATAACACTCATTTGCCTTTAAATTATGCAAGTGACATGCCTGACACAAGAAATTGAGAACATTTGAAAGCACAAAATTTTAAAAAATTCTATTACCCAGAACTGTCATATCCCCATGTAACCTCTGTCATCTGTGGGTTTCCCTGCAAAGACCTGGGACAAAGGCTCATGGGAAGGTTGTTTGCTTTTGGGAAGTGTTTCCGGGAAATGAGAAGGGGTGGCTAGAAAAAGGGAAGCAGATGAGGAGGGAAAGGCAGTTTTCAAAGGTTCTTTATCAAATTGTTCACAGCTTGGCAATGAGGCCTCAGGCTCCCTATATGCCCTCTGAGATCTGGAGAGTGTGCTTCTAATTGTTCACTCCGGAGATGGGAGAGATGAGTGCAATCCAGGGGCGTGCAGGAGCCTGCTTAGCTCAGCTTGGCACAGCCTACTGTGCACCTCACTCCCAACTTTATGTTCAGTGACATAAGCCAGGGAGCTTTCAATTGACCTAGCGGGGGTAACTGGTGCACACACATATAAAGGCTGTTGGTGAACAACTGCACCACTGGTATTTAATCACATGCTCCCATCCTTCCATGGTCAAGGGTCACCCCATGTGGCATGAACAGCCTTGTTCCTCCAAGGCTATGCGGCCAGCAGAAGATGAAGGTGTTTCTGCAGATGGCCCACGGGGCTGAGAGTACCTCCTCTTGCAAGAGGTGAGGTGCTGCCGGGTGACAGCAGCTCAATTGGTTTACACAGCAGTAACAGGAGTAAAAATACTGGCAGGGGAGATGTGAGGCTCCAGAGCTGTCTAATCTAGGTACTACTAATGGTTTGGTAGTTTTTTTTTTTTTTGTCATGCATGCACACACACAGACACACACACACATGCACAAGCACAGTCTTGAATTTAAGAACATGGCATCATACCACCCATACTCTGTCTCCTCAGCCTTTTTGTGTTTATTTGACAAGAAAGGGTAAACATTTTCCATGTCAGCAAATACGACTTAGGTATTTTATTAATCTTCTACTGTCACACATCTAAGCTACTGCTAATTTCATGCTATTATAAACAGGGCTATGAGGTAAATTCTGGACATAGATATGTCTATAAAAAATTCTTTATAGACATATCTGATAAATTCCTTGAAGTAGAATTAGTGGGTGAGAGAACATGCCTTTTCACAGACTTTCTTCTTTTTGGTCTTTTTTGAGACAGAGTCTCGCTATGTAGTTCAGACTGGCCTTGAGTTCACTTTGTAGCCCAGGCTGGTCTTGAACTCACAACGATCCTCCTGCCTCAACCTCCTGAGTGCTGGGATTACAGGCGTGCACCACCACATTGGACATTTTCACAGACTTTCAAAAAACATTGTGTATGTTGACAAAACCCATACCTTATGATTACTTGAAGTCTTTCTAATTATATTATTCTATAATTCTGTCATTCTAATACAAAATACAAATATCAATGATTTTTGTAGGATTAGTGTAAACTGCAATAAATAGATAAGTTGCTTATGACCCTATGTCCAATAACCCTGATTAGCATATACTTTTTTTTTTAATTTAAAGAGTAAAAGAAGGATAACAGTAATAAGGGGGCTTACTGAATTACAGACAAAGTGGTAGGAAATTATCAATGGTTGTTGTTTTACATATTGTTATCTACAAGGTAGTTTCTCAGGAAAACAGACAAATAATAGTGAGTTACAGACAAAAGTGGTAGAAGATTATCAATCATTGTTGCACTATACTTTGGTATCTTAAAAGTGGTTTCTAAAGAAAATA
>NW_004955410.1:29825875-29972697 GCF_000276665.1 Chinchilla lanigera
ACAGCCATGTTAACTATCCTGCATATACATACCTACAAACTTTCTCCTTCTTTGCCTTCTCTTTTCCCATATGAGGAGGCAATTCTTACTAACCTCTCAAGTGAGCCATCTGGGGCGCAAGCCATTTTTTGTAGCTTTTTCTCTCCAGCCTCCCAGCTCATTGAGACCCCGCAACCACTTAGTGTCCTCCCTCCAACTATCAGCACAGGCAGCAGGAATCTCGGTGCAGACCTCTCCGGACCTCCACATGCTCTTCCACCACAGCCTGTACTGTCAGGGGAAGAATGGCTTCCAGGGGATCTCCCCAGGTATTGCACAAGATCCTCCTGGTTTCCAGCTTCCAAAAGGCTCTCGTGATTCTGGTCAACTAGACCTCTGAGTCTTTGAGTGTAGTCTGTATTCTCATGTTCTCTGAGTCCTTGTTCAGCAGCTGCTCTTCTGCTGACTCTGGACCTTTCTGGTTCTCAACTGCAGGGGCAAGAGCAACCCGTTGTGTGGTATGTATTCCCAGGGGTTTCTCCATGTTGGGATGATTCACACACGTCCCCAGATGGGCCTCCATGGCCAGGGTGTGGCAGGCCAATTGTGTCATTGCTTCTCTGTGCCATGATAGCTCTTGACCGTGCGGGGGCAGCTGGTCTGAGGGCTGGCGTGCACGCTGCCACACAACTCCCCAGGTACCAGCTGCCTGTCTCCCAGGCATCTGTGTGGCTAGGGTCCGGCCCAAAAGCCAGCGCTCCCCACCGTACCTGCGTGGTTAAGGTCCCGCCACTAGCATATACTTTTGAAAGAATCAAACACAGGTATTTTATACAAAGAAATAACATTTTTTCATATCTATGGCCCATCTGAATAAACTCATATTAGCCTAAAGGTCAATATAGTTTTAGATCTTAAAAGTTAAATAAGATATTCCTATGACTGTCATTAATCATCAGCCATAAATATATTATCCTCAAGTCTTTAATCTAAGAAGTTTTTTGTCTGTAAATCCATCCTACATAGCTATCTTGTTTGGAAGAGAGCATATGACAAATGATTCATCATTCCTGAAGCAAAGCAATATCATTCTAGAATAAAAAGAGAGAAAAATAGCAACAAACACAGTGATATTTTTGAATTTGGGCTTATTTGATTCTTCAACACTGTTCCAATCTATCGTACTTTGGTTTATTCTATTTTTCTAGTCATATATCTAATCAAAAAATATTTGAAGTGTTGCATATGTGCTCAGACATGACAATGCTACTACATTTAATTCTATTGCCCTGTAAGAAGTTAGAAAATACAAAGTCGCTGTAATGAAGCCAACATAGGATTTCTGAAGACTTCAAGTTCAGCATTCATCATAATGTATCTTCTCTATTCTAGCTGTGCTGACTTCAGAGATAGTGCAGTGAAGCAGACAGACATCATTTCTTTCCTCATAGGACTTGCAGATAAAAACCACACTTTGATGGAAATAAGGAAAGAAGCAAATGCCCAAATTTTTACATGTTTTTCTGTCTTCCGTAACCCTTTCAGATGTTAAACAGTCTCTTTGTGTCATTTCCTTTCTGAACAATGAAAGCAATACTGGCCTAACTTTTGAGGAAAAGGTCATAAATTTTATTTACCATGGGATGCTGGCCTCCTCCTCATTCTCTTTTTTGACTCCTGGCCATGAAGTGAGCAGTTTGCTCTACCCCATACTCCCCCACCATTGCTGTCTGGCTTACCTATCAAAAGTACAAAGTATTGGGTCTGCCTGGTCTTGACTGGAACCTCCCAAACTATAAACCAAAATAATTTTTTTCTTTTTAAGTTGTCACAGGTATTTCATTATAGTTACTGAAGCCTAATACAACTGTATTCTTAGCCTTGCTCCATGTGATTAGCATTTCTTCCCACTTTATACAGAAATCTTCTTAAAGGCTCAGCTATTGGCTTAACAGGACTGTCATAGATCTAAGAGGTCAGCACAGGCCTGCATGACAGGCTGTCCTGGTTAAAACCATGAATGGAGAGCTGCCAGACATTCATACCTTCTCCCTGGACTGGGAAGGTGCCTCCTTTCAACCCCTTGCATTCAGCATCTCACACTTGTGCTGCTCTTTCCTTATTAAAGGTTTTTCAGAAACTGATGTAGTATTAATACACATAGAGTATAAAATATGAATTGGAGAAGATAAAAAGGATGAATTTAGTTTTAAATGAAAGAAATTAACTCTAGGTATCATATATTTAGGTACTGGTGAGCACATAGAATACACTGGGGGAGGAGAAAAGTCCAAGTGCAAAATAATTCAACAATAAAAAATAGAAAACTATTGTTTAATACTGCTGGGATGTGTGATCAGTGTCAGGTGCAGAGGAAGAGCCCAGGTTTTGGGTGACAGACAGAATACAGCTGGTGTCATAGTCAGCCTTCTGTCATTATGATAAAATACTCAAGAGAAGCAACTCCCAAGGAATAAAAGTTTATTTTGGCTCATAATTTTGGAGATTCCTGTCCACAATCAGTTGGGCCTGTTACTGTGGACCTGTGGCAAGGCAGCACATCATGGAAGGAGCACATGATAGAACAAAGACTCTTTTATCATTCAGAAATCAAAAGGAAGGGATTGGACTGGCCAGAGTCCCCAAATCCCATGGGAGAGGCATGATGTAAAGGACCTGAAGACCCTTCTCAAGGCCCTACCTCCCAAAGTTGCCAAGTTTCCCAGTAGTGCTGTCCTGGGGCCCAAACTCTTAACAAATGGGATTTTGGGGACTATTTAAGATTCTAAAATCTGAAAATCTTTCAAGGTTTCTGTTTCTTCTACTACAAAACTGAGATAACATCTACTTTATAAGATGATATCTATTATAACATTTTATCATTTATCACAAGGCTTAAATATGATAATATATGTAAAATAGATAGACCACATTAAATGGCCAATCAGTATGGGCTATGGTCAGATTACAAAGGTGCTTTTGAATTCTGCATATGAGAACTTCTTGAATCCCCTTGCTATCTGCCAAGTAGGTACAACAGGACTTTTGAGCTATGTCTGAACCCCAGCAATGGAAACATGTGGCAGGGAGAGTGGGAAGAACAGACTAATGTGAATTAAAAACCAACTTCACCTATTTTCATAGAGTAAAATGTTGGATTCCTTAGTTTGTATTATAATCATTCAGGACCCCCCTTCTATGTTCCTTTATTCATCATTTATGAACGGCAAATATACTGTAAGCCACATATTTTTCCTTAGGAATTGTATTTTTAAAAATTAATCAATTAATTACTTTTCTCAACTCTTTATTAAGTTAGAAAACTGAGAAAAACAACATAACTTTTGGGGAAAGCACTGCAAATATGGAACATTTCACAAGTTTTCATATTATCTTTGCAGTAGGGCCATGCCAATATTCTCTGTGGTGTTTTCATTTTAATATATATACTGCCAAGATGAGCACAGGGAACTTGTTTTAAATGTAAAATCTGGGGCACATTCTTAAGGATTTCCAATGCATAAGATCTTTAGCAGGTCCTCAACAATCTACATTTCTAAGACTCCAGGTCATTTCAGGCAGTCTTTGAGAAACACGCCTTGAGAGAGGTTGCTTTGATGTCCACTTTGAAAAACCCCTGTTTGGTCATCTGGTAACGCAAAGGAAAAGCAGCACATCTTTCAGAAGTGGGAAGATTGAAGACAATCAACAACTTACTTGACTGGCAAAGTAAAGTAAAAGATAATTTGCATTGTGAAGTGAAATTTTCCCAGTGTGTTTCTTTATGGAAATGTTCCTTTGTTCTTAATATAGATTTAGATTACTATGAATCTAGGGACCTTTTGCTTCCTAACAAGTTACAAAGTACATAGTTCTGCTGGAAGAGCTGGGAGAAGATGTACAGGTTCTCTTTGTGGATATGAAGACAGCACAGGGTGAGCCTGGGAGTACGATAGCCTAGCACATGTAGTTCTGTGGGTGGTTCCTTCTTGATGGTATTTCAGACCAAATATTTCCACATGTGGAGAGGGTGCCAGTGTCTATTGAATTCTGATGCACTGTTATTTTGGTGATGGGAGATGGGTCTTCCTGAAGGTAAAGGCTTTGTAGATATTCAACCATCAAGTACATCTTTAACTAGAAAGTCTTCATTCAAGCACTGGTGGAGCTTGGGTTCTGGGAGAAGTGGTCTTGTTAGGGAAGCACTCCCTACTTCAAAATGGTGGTCACAGCCCAAAGACTAAGGAGATGGAGCTAGTAGTCCATGCCTTTTGGAAGGGTTCTTTGTATGATTATGTAGGCAGTTAAATCCACCTGGAATTGAAGATCTTTGCCATTAGTTGGCCTTTTACTTGTTTCTTTTTGTTATCCAATCCTTCAGTAAATATGGCATATTGAGTAGACTTTTCTATTCCACAAATATTGAGCACCTGCCACCTTCAAGGGGTATCAGCAAGACTAGTTCACAAGTGTCCCACCTTCATGGGCTTTCATCCTAATTTTAGCTTCTGATGTCTGTAGGGAATTAAGAAATGAACTAGTATTCAAAATTGAATCTGGTTCTATGAAGAAGGCTGCACAAAATATCTGCTCTCCTTCTAAGCATCTGGCAGGATCTGCCTGGACTCTGGAAAACTCTGACCACTTAATCCATCTTGAGACGAAGACTGATGGTCTGTTACCCTCCACTATAGAGAAACCTTTTTAATTTGGGCCCACTAAGCACACATTTTGATTAATGCTCTGTAGAGCTTACATGTGCAGCTTGAACTCTAAACTACAAGCAAAGAAATTCAGCTCTTTGCAGTTTCTACTGGAAGCATAATTAGAAACCACCTAGTCAGTTTTGATGAAAATGAGAATTGTTTATAATTAACAGTTACTTTTTTGGCATCCAAAACTAGCAGTCTCTTTGCTCTTTCTAACCAAGCTAATATCATTTAACATCTTATTTTAATTTGAGAAAAATTTCTTTCCATTACAGAAATAATATACTCACTCCTATTAAAATCTGAAAAATAAAAATAAAGAGTAGGGAAAAATTTAATAGTCTGACTTATACTGTGATATATTTTTCTTTTAATGTATTCAGTTTTACATAGCTGCAGTTACATGTTATACATAAAATTACATATGCTGCCCTCTTTTAAAATCTGTTTTAAAAATAACTGTTAACCATATGAAGCAGGAAAAATATCTCTTAGAAATTCATTTAGCAGAAAAACTATTCTTTCCTTTAATACTTTGGTACATTTCTTTGTCATTCCCTCACCTCCACCCTGTTCTCTCCCTTCTCTTCCTTTTCAAATATGCTGGGTTAAAATTTTGTTAACAGAAGAACCTGTGTATAAGCTATTAGAAAGACAGTATGAAGAAGCTCAGTGAAAGATCATTTGTGCTACACAGGCATCAGAAGTCTCTCTTAATTAAACCTCTAAGACCCACTACTCTCTGTGTGACTTTCAAAGGTTCAGCAAACAATTGTTTGTGTTCCAGGGCAGAAAGAAAAGGTAGTGCATTATGCATAGTGCATTATGCTGCACTATGTCATCCTGCTTTTGTGTAGAGAGAATATCTTTGAAAAATAATTCTTCTAGTTCAGTTTCTTAACAGAGTGACTGGCGTAGCTATTAATAGCAAGTGCTGGAAGAGAACACTATTCATTACTGCTTGAAGTGGCCATTAAGCATGAAAAAGATTTCCTCTGAACAGAGAGTTGAAGGATATGGCTCAACAAGCCCATTTCCTGGCACTGGGAAGTAGAGAGAGTAGCTGAGAAAAGCCTGAGATGAAGGGTACACGGTAGGGCCATACTTTGCATGCACACACAAGTAGCTCCCATTGGGAAAACTGGATTTCAGGTCCCAACTTGAGTAACTGAGGACTGCCCTGGCCATTCCGTGACAATATCCTCTCCCTGGAGTTCTTAATTTTCATTATCTTGGTCATCTGAATATAATTGTTAGAGATTTCCTGAGTAGAATACAGGGATGATTTACTTTCTGAGATGTCACATTCTTGAGAGTGAATACTATTGCCTTTGTGAGTTGAGCATCCCAGTTTGAAAATTCAAATTTGGAAATATTCCAACATCTGAAACATTTTAAACATTGACATGATGCCACAAGTAGAAAATTCCACCCTTACCTCACGTGACAGGTGGCAGTCAAAACGCAGGTGTCCAAAGGTTATATAAAATTACTTTAGGCAAAAAATACACATATATATCTTAATATATATATATCTCTCTATATCTCTCTATATATCTGAATTTCCTGTTTATACTCTTTTTTTTAACCAGTGATCAAACTCACAACCTTGTGCTTGCCAGGCAGATGCTGTGCCACTGAGCTATATCCCTGGCCCTCATGTTTATAATTGAGTTCAATTTTCATTATGAGATAATGAAATATCTCATATTTAGATGCAAATATATAAACTGAAAAAAATGTAAAAAATTTCTGGAAATAGCAATCTATCTGTCTGTCTGTCTATCTATCTATCTCAGAGTCCACCAAAAAATGTATACACACTTCAGGAAAATAAAAATATTAAATGTCTAAAAGCTAATGACCACCACTTTGAGCACCTCTTGTAATTGTAGAGGCCAAAGATGACTTGTATTAATCTCATGATATCTCAATAAATTTAGTATTAAAATATTTATTCAAGTTTTTGTTTTCCTGAAGCGTAATGTGTATACATTTTTGGCAGTCTGTCTCTCTCCCCCTCCTCTCTCCCCCCTCCTATCTCTCTCTCTCCCCTCTCTTTCTCCATGTATATATATATATCCTCCCCATATCTATGTATGTGTGTGTATATATGTAAATTCTGGTAGTATAGAACTTTTTGTAAAGCCTGTAGACATCTCATGCTTTCACTGTCTTCTGGAATTTACTATTATTGTAGAGGCCATGTCTGAGGTATCATTTTGTTTTCTCTGTCTGTATGAGTTTTGATTTAATGATTTTCTAGAAGATGCATTATGTGGATATTACATCTGTAGACCTCTAAATATGTTTTCCCTCTGTATAATGCAGTGTTTTCCCTTGCTCTTGCAGCCCTTCCATGATAAAGTCTGGGACAGAAAGTCTATTGCCATGGGGTATAGAGGTCAGAGTTAAAGAAGGTTCTGGAGGACAGAAGGAAGTTATGGAGATGCTGTTGGCAGAAACATCTGGGACTTGACTGAATTGAAAAGACAAAGCAGTGGTTATCCCAAGACTGGGAGATACCAGAGTACTCACTCACAGTCCTGGACCTCTCTTCCCCACACATCTGTCCACTCCCTCCCTCTCTGCTGCAGGATGCTGTTCCATGTAACCTCCTTTGGAGGACTTCCCTGACCACCTGTCTCCAATCCCAACCCCACTCCTGCATTTCCTTTCTCCCTCTGTCTGCTTTGCTATTCTCTACAGCACTTACCCTGCCTGACATGGGCCAGATTTGCTTCTCTGCAGCCTCATAGGCTTTTCCTAGTCATGCTTTGCTGCATTGTATTGAGATCACATTTTGGTCTTTGTCATTGTTCTTGGAAAGTGGATGAGAAAGTTGGGATTTTCCTGTTCCCATGACACCACTTTCTTGTGAAGGCCACAACACCCATGGTATAATGTGCTATTATTGCCAGTCAGTCCGGGGTGTTTTTGTTCCATTTGGATGGAAATCACAGTCTGGAAATCACAGTCTGGAAAAGTGCAGCTCTAGGCATTGAGTCCTAGTGGCTCTCAACTGTTAGTGCTACAGCCTATGGCAGTATGAGCCACCTCCATCAGCTCCTCAGCTGCAAAGGCTCAACCCCCACCCCCAGCCCATGATAGCTTCTGTTTCTTCCAATGCTCTGTACAGGTCTCTGCTGTTCTCTGCTTAAAGCTACTGGTTTGTGCTTGTAGATACCACAGGTTAGAACTTGTTGCTGCCATTAGTGCTGGTGGCTGGCATCGGTTGCTATCATTGTGGTCACTGTTAGTTGCCACCAGTTGATACCACCAATTTCTGGAGCTCTTTAAGGGTAGCAGCCCCTACTATTTATTGCTCTTTTAAGCAAGACTGCTCTATCCACACTACCCAAGATGAGAGTCCTGAATAGATTTATGGGCCTTTGAAAGCCCTGCTACCCAAAAATTAATCATGGGCAGATTTACAGGACCACTGGGCTTTATTTATTTACAGCACAAGGTTTTATTTGAACTTGTGCTGCAGCACAGGTCTAGAGGGAGGCTTGCCATTCTAACCCAAGGAGTATGAGGGTGTGCTGCTTATGTAGAGGACAGACGGGACAGAATCACCTGGAATTGGTCCAAGTTTCAAGCCTTGACAGGGTGGAGCCTTCAGAGATTGGCTACAGGGTGAAGTCAGCTGGGATTGGTCAAGGTCTCAAGCTTACTGTGGCAGAGCTATCTGGGTGGAGTCATCAGCAGTGGCCACAAGGCAGAGCCATCTGGGATTGGTTCATACTTCAAGCCTCTTGTGGCCAAAACAGACATATTCTGGAGCTCCTGGCTGTCTACAACAGCTGCAGCTGTAGCTGCCAGTGATAGCATGACCCGTCTTAGTTAGAGGGAAAAGAAAGGGCCATCTGTTTCTTGTCTGTCTCACTATTCTATTCCCATTCTTCCCTGCTTTAAACCGTTCTCTCAGAGTGTCAGCGTGTGAGTCAGCTTTGCCTTGTTGTAACAAATTCCTTGAGAAATTTACCTTAAAGGAGGAAAGGTTCATATTGGCCCATGTATTCAGAGTTTTCAGAGTTTTCAGTTCTTGGTCAGTTGGTTCCATTGCTTTAGGCCCATGATGAAGCAGAGGAAAGCTACTCACTTTGTGCTAGTCAGGAAGAGCAAAAGAGAGAGTGAGTGAGAGAGAGAGAGCAAGAATGAGAGAGAGAGAGAGGAGAGAAAGACTGTGAGGACCAGATTTAGTTTCCGAAGTCATAGTCCCATGATCCACTCCCTACAACTAGGCCCTATGTTTTAATAACCCATTCAACTATGGACTCATCAATAGATTCATCTATGGATATGGTTAATACCTTCATGATCCAATCACTTCCCAAAAGCATATCACCTGGACTTTGGGGGACATTTTAAATCTAAAGCAGTGTGAATTGTGTTCATTCCTCTGTCAGAGCCATGGTTGCCTCAAAAAGCAGCAGTCATGGAGTAGGACAGAGTTACTATTTTTCTGATTGGCCTAGGATTCATATTTTTATTTGGACTTGACTTTTAGGGCAAGATGGGAATGCAAGGATGACTGACTTTCTGCCTAGGTGGTAGTCTGTTTTTCTGGTGGTAAAAATTAGGATGACCATTCTGATTCTGGCAATGGGTTATGGTTCTTGTTTTCATTATTGTGAATTTCTTTTCCTTTGGGTGCCTCCATATGAATTTTAATACTACATTAGGCAATACTGTTTCAGGGTTCCCATCCAGATTTGTCTATCCAAATTAGGCAGGTATTTATACCTTTAACTTATTTGACACGCACACACACACTTCACAGGGAATGGAAAGATGAAATATGAGCTCCGCAATTTGTCACCCAAAAGACAAGCAAAGGACTACAGGTTTAAGTTATATCTGTACTATAGAATATTTAAGAGTGCTTTGTTATTGCTTCTAAATGCACAAAAATGCTTGTTTAGTAATTTATATTCATCATAATCACTATGCTTATTTGATGTGATTAGTGAGTTTTTACTGTTTTAAATAAATCTACATGATTAAGGTTGGAATATGGATTATACTTGGATTTTATCCATTTATAAATCCAAAGAACTGGTGACTATAAGGAAAAAATCAAAACCCATAGAAATAAATGGAATGTATTTAAATAATTCCTTGGCAATTTATGGATGCTAAGACATTTTCTTCCCTTGAAAACATATGAAATTTCTCTTCTATCTTCCCGGAAGTATGTCAGAATAAATTAGTGACTATGTAATTAATATTCAGGTGTTTTGTGGTATTTTGACAATAGTCTTTGATCTCTTCTCATGTCACTTTATATTTCTGACCACACATTCACAGTTTGTTGATGCTGCCTTGGGTTGCAGCCTGAGATACTTCCAGGTCTAAAGCCAGGTTCACATTTTTTCTTTGAAGAGACAGAAATCCCAAACAAAAGAGACAGTCATGCCATAAACTTAATCAAAATTTCGGCTTTACTGAATATTATATTGAATATGACCATAATGCCAAGAGAAATACATGAAAAATCCATCTGCATCCACATCCTGCTGCTTCTACATAGTATAAAATAACAAAATTCTAAGAGGTATGTGTGTGTGTATATGCGTGGAAGAGCATGTGTGCATTAATCCATTTTTCTCTTTGGGTTTGGCTGCTGTACATGTTTTGACCAATAAAAGATGGGTTTCAGTTAAAATCTGGGGTTGGCCAGCTGCATATCTGTTAACTTTTCTTGTGTATAATACTGGAGCACAAATTTATATACTTTCCGAAGTACTATGTGGTTTTCTCTTTACTTTTTCTGCAAATCTGGAACATCTTTTTCCTATCCAATTTTCCCAGAATATTTGCTTATTTAGAATTCCACTCATTTCCAGCAGGATTAAAACAATCATGCACAGGAAGACAGAACACAGCTTTCTTATAGAATATCAAGAGGAGGGCGGGATCATCTTTGTCACTGGCAGATAAAGACCCTGTGTCATGTGCAGCCAAAGGAGAGAGTTGTGGTGTGGTGAGTACACACAAGCCCAGTGCAGCTTGGTGCTGAGGCCTAAAAGCACAGCTGGGGCCACATTTGGTGCATCTGGTTGCTCCTGCAGTAAGACTTCATCTGTAGTTTCAGATCCCCAGGAAGAAGGGTCTGAGACTGAGGCATATGTGTAGAGACTTGATTGTCAAGCATGATCACAAAGAAGGGCAGAGATGTAAACCAGGGGAAGAAAGGTAAAATTGTCACGATTGTCAATTGGGTGCTCTGTCCCGCAGGACCTTGCATGAGGCCTGATGAAATGCTTCTGGATCGCACAGGTGTAAATGTTGTAATGTGTCCTTAGTGTGAGAAGCTGAAGGAGCAAGCAAGGTCCAAAATGTACAGTAGATATTGTAAAATGGGAAGAAGCTTCAAAAGGAAAGAGAAATTGGGATGGGGGAATGGAGAAAAGAAGGAAGGGAAAAGCAAAATAAAATAAAATAAAATTATATATATATACACATATATACAATAGTTAAGGTAGTTATACTAATAATTTCTCTTAGTTCATTGAAAAGAAAGGTTTGTGCTAATATTGTTTGGACAATTAAATGCCTATATCTTGTACTCTGAGTAACTAATTTAAAGATAACAATATGTAATATATTAACCATTGTTACCCTCTTATTATCTTGCTTTGAAATTTTGTTTTATATTTTTTTCTCTTTAAAAAAAAATGCTTCTGGATGGAACTGTGTCCCCCCTAAGATGCATATTGAAGTTCTAATCCTCAGTATCTCAGGATGTGACTATGTTTGGTGATAGGACCTGTAAAGACTGATTTAAATTAAAATGATCCTGTTAAGCTGAGCCCTAATTTAATCCTACTAGTGCTGTTGTAAGAAATTTGGATCCACAAAGAGACACTAGGGATGGATGTGCTCAGAGGAAAGGTCAGGTGAGGACATAACAAGAAGACTTCTATCTGCCAGTGAAGGAAAGAGGCCTCAGGAGAAACAAATGTGCTGACACTTCGATCTTGGACTTCTAGCCTCCAGACCTGTGAGAAAATGAATCTTTGTTGTTTGGGGTACTTAGTCTGTGTTGTTTTCCTATGATAGACCTAGCAAACTAATATGACCTTTAAAAGGGAAAAACAAACAAATTTGGACTTTGGAGGATTCCCTGCCCAGCACTTCTGAGCCACACCAACCAAAGGCATCAACCAAGTGCCCCCAGAGTCTTATGCATTGGGGTCAGGACAGGAGGTGACAGGAGCACAACTGAGTCAGAGATGAGGCCCTGGTAGATGGCAATGTGAGCAGCATGCAGGGACCTGTGTGGCAGTGGGCTGCAGGGGTAGGAGAGAGGGAGGCTGGAGTCAGAGACTGGTAAAACTGAGGGGAGCTAATGCAAAGCTGAAGTGGCACCTGATACATGGTGTGATATTGGTTCTGGTAATAATAATGAGTGATATTTATTGAGAATATCCTATGTGACATACACAAGGCCCTGTGCTTTGCATAAGCTAGCTCCCTTAATTCCAGTAAATGCAATGAGTTTTAGGTACCATTAGCATCCCTATCTTACAGATGAAGAAACTGAGGCTCAGGAACTGGCCCAAGGGTGTAAAAGCTACTAGCCAGTAACTGAACTCCAGTCATCTGGCTCTAAACCTACATCCTCACTGTTTTCTTTTTTTTTTTGGTTTTGGTTTTTCTCTGGTACCAGGAATCGAACTCATGACCTTGAACTTGCCAGGCAGGTGCTGTGCCACTGAGCTAAATCCCCAGCCCCCATCCTCACTGTTTTCTATTTATGCTATGATTGTGTTAGCAGTGTTCTAGAAGGAACATTTAGAATAGAGATTTTAATTTCATGCACAAGTTTTTTGTTAGACAAAATATAAGGTACAGGATTTTATGTCTGAGATGAACAAAAGGTTAGTAAAATAGTAGTTAAGCAGTCAGATACAAAGCCAAGCTTTGTATTCCCAAATCCCAGCTCACCTGCTTACCTGCTATGAAGCTTTAGGAAAGTTTCTTAACATCTCTGGGCCTCATTTCAAATCTGTGGTTGATAAAAATTGCATTGACCACATAGAACCATTGTGATGAGTGTTATTTAATGTACCCAAAATATTTTTATATCTAGTGAGTACTAGGTACTTTTATTATTATAATCTTTACAAATATTGACCAGATGTGACTTTTTCCAAGAACTCTTTTCCATTTAAAATTTTTAAAATTACACGTACATTTCTGAATTTTTGCAACACTTCTTTTGCAATGGGACGGATTTTATTTTTTCTTAGAAGTGTCAGGTGCCAGCTGTTAAAACTCACATTGCCGGCATCATAAATGAAGTCACCATTTGGCAAGCAATTTCTTGGCAGGAGTGGTTCTCACCAACAGGAAAAATGAAAAAAAAAATTAAATAAAATCTCCATTGTGATCCATTAAGCATTTCATGGCTCAGCAATTTTTTCCAACTGCAAAGTTCTTTTCCTTCTATCTTAGAACTTAGAGGTTGTGTACAGGAGATAGAATCAATTTTTCTTTCTTTCTTTCTTTCTTTCTTTCTTTCTTTCTTTCTTTCTTTCTTTCTTTCTTTCTTTCTTTCTTTCTTTCATCATTGTTCTGCAGGTGAGGCTGCTTATCACAAGGCTAAGATAACCACATTATCCAAACCCAGGCATGGTCACTGGATTAAAAGGCCTTAGCTGATTACCTGATTGCTTTAGTTTAATGTGGGGAACCTAGCCTATGGTTGCAGTTGTAGTTCTTATCTTATTTCCTCCCTTTCAAGGGTAGATAAAGCAAATTTCCTTATCTGTAAAACTTGGGTATTGGGCCAGATATTGGCTAAGTCCTCTTCGGCTCTGGCATTCTGTGGCTCCAGATTCCCCTTGGGTAAAGCTTTCTGTTTTCAAGGGCATTGGACAGGCTCTGATACCCTTGTATAAGATCATTTTAGTCTGGGCTGCCTTAAAGGCAAAAAGCAAGGCCTTATATTTCAGTAAGGCCTTACAATTGATGAAGTGCCTTCACATATTTATCCTTTTATAAAATCTTCACAGAAACTCCCAAGTAATTTTACATGAGAAGAATGAGGGCCAGGAAGACTGGGGAGGTTAAGTGATTTGTCCAAGATCATATAACTTATTGGAAGCAAGGTCAAGGTTAAAATAAGATCATCTATCAGTTGGCCCAGTGTTATTTTCAGTATGACACAGTATCTTCCAACTCAAGGGACAGACACAATGGCATTAAAAGAACTCTATCAATTGCTTCAGTGGGAGAGCATTGATCCTATTAGTCCTGACTGAGTCATGCTTATAACTCTGAACCAATCGTTGTGGCCAGAGGAGTATAAAGTTTCTGAGTAACGAGGCCTAGTCATAGCCTCCTTCTCAAATATGGGATACAGTTAGCTCCCTAACTCACATAGCTAAAAATGGGAGGAGGAAAATGAGCAGCAATCATCAAGTGAAGAGAGAATAAATAATGCATTAAAACAATAAGAAGATTCCCATTATGCACAGAGAAAGTAGCTCCCCCCAAAACACTTCAAAGATAAGTTATTTTTTAATGTTTTGCTTTGTCTTAACTTAATTTTTGCATGAGCAGATTTTCTTTGAAGGCTGTCAACTCAAAACTAACTCAAGGGTGATGGAGGAAGCATGGAAATCAAAGCTCAATCCTTTCAAGTACCTAATTTCTGGAAGCCTATACCCATTTTGTGCATTTGGGTTCCAGCTCAAAGGACAAAAGTTCCCTCCTTTGGAACATGAAGTAAGGTCTTGGAATTCTCCCAATCAGATGAAATCACCAAACATTTCCTGGACACTTCTGTGCAAAATGGCTCACGGTAAACAGAGGTGACTGGCCAGGCCATGCTGCCTGTTTTGTAAATTTGATTCTGCCATTAGTCTTCCTGACCTGTTATCCCCAGGTTTTATAACTGTGAGACATTTTCCTTTTGGGGTAACATTCAAATCCCCTTTGGCTTAGAAAAGCTGCTCAAAGGTTTTGTTTTTTTTTTTTTTAATTTGTCTTTGGATTATATTTTGTTGACCAAAATTTCCCCTCAGTTGTCACGGCAACTTTCACATTGCAGCAGCTCAAAGTTAGCCTAGAACTTTGACAAAAAGATGACTTCCAGATAGAAGACCTGATTTAAGACATTTGGCCTGGAATACAGAGTTTTTACTCTAAATAAATAACTAGCAAATAACTAGCAAATCATTCTGGTTCAAGTAAACTGATTTCTGAACCAATCATGGAATGTTTGCTTACAACCCAGTCCACTCAACTCATTCATTAACACTTTGCAGGTTTCAGTAGTTTGAATACATTCAGCAGCCTACCAGTTAGCCTGAAGGTGGAGAAGAGGCAGTGAAAGTGATCTGCAGGGTGCGCTTGTTGTTTAAAGGCTGGATTCAGGTGTGCTTCCCTGTCCTGTGTCCTCACCCATCCTCAAATTGTGTGGCTTCTAGAGGCCCTGACCCATCCCCTTGCTAACCTGCTGCCTCCAAGTCTGACTCTTACAAAGTGTCTGGGATCACTGTTTGAAAGAACTGATTTGTGATTGGCAAATCATAATTTTCTCATTGAAGGAAAGTGTCTCTGTTAATTTAGGGATTACAGCTTCTTTATTTCCTTTGAAGATTCTTTGCTTCATTCAGGTTTGCCTTTTAATGATTCTACCCTTTCAACGGCCATGGAAGTACACAATGGGAGTCTGTGTACTAATTTTTTTTTTATTATTGTTATTATTTGTGTATTTTTTGGGGAGAAAGAGTTGTGGTTCCAGTTTTTGGAACTAAAGCCTATTTCTTTAAATCACCATATAAAGGAAGAATTCTTTTAAAAAATTATTGAGGTACAATTCACACACAACAGGGGCTGGGGATTTAGCTCAGCGGCACAGTGTCTACCTGGCAAGCGCGAGGTTGTGAGTTCGATTCCCGGTACTGGAAATCCCTCCCCCCCAAAAAAAGAAAACCAATAAAAAAAAATCACAGTTCACACACAACAAAATTCACCCACTTTAAGTACGTGACTCAGTGACTTTTAGCAAATTACACAGTTGTATAAACATAATCACATTTGAATCTTAGAATATTTTTAATACCCCAAAGAGATACTCAGTGCCCATTTGTCATTTTCTATTTCCCAGGCAACAAATAAAGCAAGCTGTTTTATCCTTAGTCTACCTGGCTTCACTACAAATGTAAGATGTGCTCATTGTGAAACAAGCACAAAATTTAAAGAAAAGTATTTTTAAAAATACGTCATTTATAAATTTTAAAAATACTGTTAATATTTGAGTAGGAAATATGCTAGATTATTTGTTTTATCCTCTTATAAGCAATAAATATTTACTGCAAAAAATTTACAACATACTTAGAATAAATAAGGGGGAATGATACCTAATTTCACTAACCAGAGATACTTCTCTGTATCAGTTAACTTTTACAACTTAAAAAGTGACCTGAGAAACTTCAGTAATTGCCTACTGTAGTAAGCAATTATTTCTTGCTCACACTTGTATGGTAGGTGTGGCAGCTTTGTTTCAGAGTACAGGCCAATTTTAGGTCTGTTCTAGACGTGTCACTTTGTGTTTTGGGTTCAGTGGTGACATGGAGCATGTTTACTCAGAGAATAAGTGGAAGCATGTGACACCTCTTAAGGCCTCAGGTCACACCTGCCACAGTCCACTGGCCAAAACAAGGCATGTGGAGAAGCCAAACTTCAATGACCAGGAAGTATTCTTCTCCTATCATGACATGGGGGAAGGGATTCAAGAGTTGCTGAACAGTACTTCAACATATTGTATCTTAAGAGACAGGGCCTTGCTAAGTTGTCCAGGCTGGGCTCAAACTTGTGATCTTCCAGCCTTTGGCCCAGAGTGCCAGAATTACAGGCATATTTTCATTCTCTTAATCCTATTATTTAAAGTGTAGATATTTTTAAATTGATGAAATCTAATTCATTAATTTTTAAAAGAATCATGCTTAGTGTGCCCTATTTAAGAATTCTTTGCCTAACCAACATTTACAAAGCTTGTCTTCCAGATATTTATAGCTTTAGCCATTCTTTTAGGTCAATGATTCATTACAACTTAACTCTTTTGTATGGTAGGAGGTCAAGAAAAATACCTTTCAACAATAAAATATACTATCCCAAAATATTCGATTGACAGTTACTCTGGATATATTACAGCTACTTAATTTAAACTCCTTTTTATTCTGGTTTTAGTTTTTTTATTTTAAGGAGAAAAAAATAACAAAATAACAACTAAGACAAAAACAAAACAACATGAAAACAATAAAAATGATACAGAATTTCAAAACAAGATAATAGAAATTAACAATGGTTGTTATATTACATACTGTTATCTTCAACGAAGTTGCTCAGATTACCAGATGTAAGGATGCAAGGTTAATCAAACAATTAATAAGAATAAAAAGTAATAAAAAACATTGGAAACGATACAAATCTTCACTAAACAAGATGGTAAGAATTCGGGGCTGGGGATTTAGCTCAGCGGCAAAAGCGCCTGCCTGGCAAGCACAAGGTTGTGAGTTCGGTTCCCGGTACCGGAGAAAAAAAAAACAAGATGGTAAGAATTCAACAATGGTTGTTATATTGCATATTGTTGTCTTTAAATTAGTTGTTCAGATTACTAGATATAAGCATGCAAAATTGGTCAAAAAAATTTAAGCATTAACTGTTCCTCTCAATAAACCAATAGACATCAGCAGTACAACTATCCTAGCTATCCTTGTATATACATACATATATTTTTTTTCCTTCCGTCTTTCTTTTCTCCTTTCCCTCATCCCAGTTTTTTCTTCCCTTTGAGTAATTTCTTTCCCTTTCGTAACATCTATTGTTCTTTTCATGGTTTTGGTTTTATAAAATTTATCCTTCTCAATTTTATTTGACAATAATTGTATATATTTATGGAATACAGTGTGATGTTTTGATATAAGTTTACATGCCAGCAAGATTCAGTCAAACTAAACATATCCATTACCTCATCTACTTATTTTTTTGGCAGTGATAACACCTAAAATCTAGTCTTAGCATGGCTGGGCATGTTACTTAGAAATAGAGAGCACTTTCCTCTCATAAGTGAGGACTTGGGTTAAAAAAAATAAGCAATCTTAACAGTTTTGAAATAAACAAAACATTATCATAATCTATGATCACCACAGTGTGCAATAGGACTCTAAAATTTATTCTTCCAGTCCAACTAAAATTCTACACCCTATGACCAATATTTTCCCCTTCTCTACTTTACCTATTGCTCCAGCCTCAGGTAACTACTATTCTACTCTACCTCCAAAAGTTCTACTTTTTAAAGTTTTTGTCTATAAATGTAATCAGGAAGCATTTGTTGTCTTAAATGAGAGAAAGTAGGTATTTTTCCCCACTTGTCTTTTTTGAACTTTATTTTTTAACCAGGACATATGCCATAGTTCAAAGCAAGCGATATACCTATTAGCCAATTTTCTTGGCAGCATTCCACCTATCAGATAAGATATTTCCAAGTGCAGAGAGAAATCTTGGTTCTAAATACAAAATTACTTCATGTTACTGAGTTGAAAATATGAATCTCAGAAATATCTAACAAGATAGACTGTTTTTTTAAATGCAATGGAAACACTGTTTTAGTAAGCTCCTTTTCTAAAAATTTCTATTTACTTAATGAATACATTTAAAAAATAAACCTTAAATGAAGTATTTTCTAGTGTGATTTAGTTTGCTAGAAGCTTTGAAAGCAGGTTTTCCTTTGGTCCTATCCACTTGCGGTTTGCCCATGGCAAGGTCAGGTGAGAGGTGGACCTTAACTTTTCCCTGATCTTTTGAAGACAGTTTGTTTCATAGATGCCAATGGTGCCTGCAACTACACATGTGTGCCTGGAGGGATCAAATGGAAATGAAAGTCTCCTCCACTTTCTGCCCAAGGGGAGGAGCCTGCCATTGGGTAGTGATTGCCGTGGAAGAAACTGTTATCTAAGGGCTTCTCCCTGTTATGAATCATTTCCTGGCCTCCAGTCTTTATCCACAAACAGCAACTCCATCCAGCACTGTCATTGCTATCCCTCTGGTCAGACCTGAAAGTTTCTTTAAAGTATGGTGTGACTTACAATTTGAAATGATCTCCCTTGCAGGTAACAAGAAGTGCTCAATGCCCTCTCTGTAGAACCCCATAAATAAACATTTCCTTGGAAAAGTAGTATTTTCTACCCTCTACATACTGGATTTAATATAGGGTTTGCATCAAAGGCACGCACAAAGCAGAGGAAAGGATGTTATTTAATGCTCAGCTTGGTATTTGTGAAAACTGCCTGCTCAATTCAGCAAATTGTCAGTCTTTTCAGATCTGATAAAGTCAAAGTGGGTTGGAATGCTGATGTGAACAGGAACTCAATATAATCACATCTTGGCTTTGGGCCTGGCTATCTTTAAACCATGGCTTCTTTTTAAAGTCACAGAGGACAGGGGGTATACATGGGTTACTGGCAACTCTTACATCTGCCAGTGTGGACTTAAAATTGTGAGTGACTAGGAAGTCAGGAAATGGATAAAAAGACTTTGAAATTTGATGACATTGTTACCATGCCAAGAAAGGCTATGGTCTTAATGCCCCTGAAAAACTAAATAAGAGAAGAATCTTCATGTTCAGCTCCATGGATTACTAAAATCTAGTTAGCGCATTAAAACTAAACAATATGCTTAGTAAAAGTGGATGAGATTGAACAAAGGCCCCTCCTTTGTGAATTTGTTTGGTTGGTTTGCTGCCGGGTGTATATAGTCTTCATTTCCTGTTGTCCCAATTAGATTTTGTGTTTCTCAGAAATTATTGTAATAGGCAATTTCATTAACTAAATTATAGAAATATATATCCATATATAATAAAATATTTCACTTACCTTCATTTATGCATGTTAACTGTTTCAAAACTAAGAATTCTAAAGACAAAACTTTAACAGGCACCAATGGTCTTATGTTGCAAAAAAAGCCCTGAAGATACTCTTTACACTTCTAGTTATCCACAACCTTTTAGAAAGCAACAAGGCTATATAAAGTAAATATGGGTTCTCAACTGTTAAAAACCTGATGGGTTATTACACAGTTCTTAAAGTGATTTTTATTATTTCTATATACAAGTATAAAAAAAGTGACTTTTTAGTAATTAAAAAAGCAGTTAGATGTATACAGTATAAAACTACCTAAAGGTATATTTGTAAAGAAAAATAGAATGAAATATTATTAGAAATGAAACTGTAAACTGGGCATGGTGGCACACATCTTTAAGCCCAGCACTCAGGAGGCTAAGGCAGGAGGATTGCCACCAGCTGAAGGCCATCCTGGGCTACATAATAAGTTCACAAAAAAACCAAAAACAAGATAAGCGTAAGTGCAGTGGTGATCAGATTGTGGATTTTTAATATATTTCAGTTTTCTTTTAATAATGGAACTTGTTAGATCTAGCGATTAAAAATACCTTTGAATTACTAAACTACAAAAATTATGTCAGGTTACAATCATCTAAACTTTTTCTATGTATTTCGTATATTTCCAGAAAGCTCCCCCCCATGCAAAAGAATACAAACCATAAAAAAATCAATTACATTAGTTAAGTACAGTTTGGTTCATCTGTTTTGTCTTTGCTTTTTGGCAAGACTTTCTTGCTAAAGGTTTAGGCTCTGACTGACACGCTGGGTGAATTTCTTCCCTTCTGCAGAAGAATGACACTCCCTTCAGACCTCTTTTAGCCACATTCACCTTCTTTCTGACGCACCTTTTCTTTTCCCCACATTTCTCCATGCTCCAGACCGTCTCATCACGAGTCCTTCTCAACATTTAGGTTTGTTTCACTTCAAATGCTCTCATTTAGCTGGGTGTGGTGGTGCATGCCCATAACCAGCACTTGGGAGTCTGAGGCAGGAGGTCAGCAAGTTCAGTACCAGTTAGAACTACAAAGTGGTACCCTGTCTCAACAAATCCAACCAAAAACAAAAAACCACACCATACATACACCTTTGCACATTCCCCTCTCTTTTAAGAGATATGTATTAATCCACCCTAGCTGGGTGGATTATGTACCATGAAATTCTTTGTTTCTCATTCCTAGAACTGTTCAGCAAGATCTTCACCATTCCTTTGTGCTTTGGGAGGTGGATTTGTGTATATTTTGAGTTATAACAATGACATCCTTGGAGTGAATTCCAGGTGGGATGAGAGCAAGTCATTGACAGAAACCTACTGCTTTTCTTTTTCTTTTTTTTTTTTTTCCAGTACCAGGAATGCAACTCAAGACGTCATGCTTGCCAGGCAGGTGCTATGCCGCTGAGCTAAATCCCCAGCTCCCTGCTTCTTTTCATTTGCCATGGAAGACTCCAACAATCTCCTAAAGGATCTCGGAAAGCCTCACAATTGAGTAGGACTTGCTTAATGAAAAGGCTTCAGAGCCCTCTGCTTTATAATCCCCATGAATGGTGTGCACTGTCATCTTCTTCCTTCGTGGCCTTATATCGTTTGTTACATATGTCTCAAGAAATCTCCTATAGATCTGGGTGTGGTGGTGCACACCTGTGATCCCAAGACTCAGAAGGCTGAGGCAGGAGGATTGCCATGAGTTCATGAGGCCAGCCTAGGTTACATAGTGAGTAAAGGCCAGCCTGGACTGCACAGCAAAAACTTGTCTCAAACAAACAACAAACAAACAAACTTCCTTAAACAGTAATGGTGTGGTGTTGGAGACTTTGCAAAGTCAACACTCTTGTCATGTACAAAGCAAAGATGATATTTTAAGTTTATTCTTGGTGTGCTCTCCATTCAGCAATGAAAACAATTTCTAACATATTCTTTTTGATGTGGGGAAACTGCTACCCCAGAATTGGCTTGATAGCATCCTACCTGGCATCTGCCTCCTCTCCCAACCTTTCCTCTCCTCAGTCACAAGCAAATCAATCTCTTTTGGAAAATAGCAGCAATGCAAACTTCTCTAGTTTAGGGGATACTAACTATCCAACTTTGACCCTCCAGCTAAGCAGAGCCACAGCAATTGCATGGAAAAGTCAAGGAGCAGCGCACAGGTTTTCATACTTTCTGAGTTTACAACATGAACACTTCATGTTTCAGTTAATGAAACATACGCTAATAAAGCAAAAATTAATATTGGTACAGAGTCAGTAAGTCAGATACGCAGTTTGAAAGCACCAATAATGTTGACTAGAGAAATGGTGGAGCTGGTAGTAAAACTTTTTCTCTGATTATTACGTTCCTTTTTTAGGCCAAAATATGGCCCATGGAGCAAATAGTTCATCTCTCAGAGTGATTTGTTTTCTGATGAGGCTCTTCAATATACTTGGGGATAAAAGTACAGGATGAAGCTGATAGCATAATTTGGAAAAAAACAACAGAAATAAATTTCTTCACAAATACTTAAAATCAGTAGGTGCACAAAATCACCTAAGCCTAACATTTCTTCCAAATGTGTCAAATAACTAACCTGAGTTTCCAAGGATTCTTTAAGTGTCAAGAAAATGTGTTTTGGAGAACCCTTGTCATGGCCTCTAACTTACTGACTGGTTTGACAGGTAGAATTAAAATCTTCAGAATTCAATTTTCTTTTTTTTCTTTTTGCATTAGTGCATATTTGTAGTACATAATGTTTATATTCCTGTGGGAAGTTGCTACATGTACAAAACCCATCTTAATTCCTTTCTTCTTCCCCTTTCCTCTTCTGCCCCCCACCCCCATCCCTTGATCCCCTTCCTTTATTTGGTGCAAGCTTGCAATATATAGTGTTTACATTCCTTGTGTGGAGTAGGTACATGTGCATATCACATCTTACAGAATTCAAATCTCTGGGGAAGTTTCTCCTTTTTTTCTGCTTAGAAATCTCCCTTAAATACATTTTTAAAAAGTTGGTGGCCCTAAGTTAGTATAGCAGTTAGGAACAGGACTCTGGACTTACATGGCCTGGGTTCAAATCCCAATATTATCTGCTCACTCTGTGACCTGGGTATGTTACATAACTTCTTTCAATGTCAGTGCTTTCTCTCATTAAAGAAGGCACAAATAGTGAACATTTCATAGGTTGTTATGAGGCCTAAGTAAGTTAATCAGTATAAAACACCTAGAGGGCCCTGGTACGTTATAACTCTTTGAAGGGTGTTTGATATTATTATTTTGAAACTAGGGAATCAAAGCATTAGATTAGGTACTGGTGGGGATACTCTTAGAAATTTGATTAATAGTCCTAAATTTGTTCTCAGTATGTGGGTCCAAGATTTAAACATGCAAACATGGTTTGTACTGATCAGCCTTCCTAGTAGTTCACAAAGTAAATATTAAAGCAGTGGGTTTCAGACTTGAGTGTGTGCCAGAATCTTTTGGAGGGGTTGCTAAGGTGCAGATTGCTGGACCTCACTCAGGAGACTGTAATTCAGCAGCTCTTGTTGGGGGGGGGGCTTAAAATTTTTTTTTTTTTTTGAGATTAATTCTTGCTATGTAGTTTAGGGTAGCCTTAAATTCACTATGTAGTCCTGGCTGGCCTCAAACTCATGGCAATCCTCCTGCCTCTGTCTCTTGAGTGCTGAGATTATAGCAGTGTGCCACCCGGCCCAACGACCCTTAGGTTTTTATATGCAACAAGCTCTCGTATATGGCCCCATGGTGGTTCCATGCACTACAGTTTGAGAACCACTGCTCTAATGACTTGGAGAAATCATGGTAATTACACAGATGGAAAATCTTCCCTTCCTCTTTTCTTGTTGTGTGGGGAACATAGCCTTCCTGTAATTTCCTGGAAACTGATAGTGTTCTTAAAAACAACTTGATTCCTTTAATTGAATTAAAGTCTCTTACTACTTTACTTCATCTCTAGAAGTACTTACCAGACTGTCAATCCACCTCTAGTCTTTATTGGTTTTGTGTGTTTCCTTTGATTTTTGTTTCTTAATCTGCTTAGGAAGAGTAACTTTACCTAAGACAGATCACTTTTTGCTTCTTGGCAGTGGTTACACCAATTACCACATTGGTCTTGGGCAAATATCCTAATGTGTCTTCAGTTTCCTCCTGTGCAAAGAAGATCACCTCCCACATCCCAAGGGTGTTGTGAGAGTTGAATGAAATGTCAATGATTGTAGTACCTGACCCAGAGCAACAGCCCCATAGATAGATGTGAGCTGTTAGCACTCAATACAGAAAAGAGGAAGCTGAGACCCGCAGCTGAAGAGCAGAGGAATAGCTGAGAAAATAGCACTTTTTAAGAAAAGGAAACGGGAATGGGGCAGATATTAATTTTGATCAGATTAAGAATGACAAGTTACCAGTTACTTCACTTCAGCACCTGCTAATATCACACATGAGTTCAGGCTAGCTTAGTGGAGAATTCTGACTTGTTTCAACTTGAAGGACTCGAAACATTTTGCTGGGGTTTACCAACATACTGTTGGAAGAATTTTGCTTTCTCTTCTTTCAGTGATCTTTACATAGAACCTCTAGGGAAAGGAAACTTTCAAATTCATCTTGTATCTCTTCATATTGTGAACGCAATGCTTTCTCTTTTAACTCATTTTCTTGTAGCATACATTTTCCAAACCATAGTTCAGAAAATCACAGCTTCACATAATTTGGCAGAAGTTATCACAACAAGAGAATTCACTTCTGTAAAAATTTAGGGTTCCTTGCCAGACTCACTTTTGCCTGGTACCAGTAAGTTGCTTCTTTTCCCATATCCATATTTTCACTTTTTGGTAGCACTGGACATCATAAGGTTGTATGTCTACAAAGCTGAATCTTTGCAGTAGATATATTACAGACCCAACAAGTCTCCAAAACCTACTTTTTAGTATAAAGCAACTGTTAACATTACTGTCATTATAATTTTTTTTTTTTTGCATGTTGAAGATTGAGCCCTGGGCCTCATGCATGCCAGGCCATTGCTATACCTCTGAACTACATCCTAAACCTTTGTAAAAAATTTTTTAAAAAGGTCTTTGGACAGGAGTCTTCATATAAGGAAGAGAATTTTGAGAAATGTAAACTTGCAATGAAAATTTTATATGAGACCCTCTCCTTTACAGTGAAGCAATCCAAACATGTACCTTTAATAAAATGAGGAAAATTATAACTTTTGGACTTGCAGCAAAATTGAGAACACAAACCTTTCTTACCTTTTACAGTACATATATGTAGTGTATAGTTCAAAGTTTACAAACACTGGGCTTACAAATGACTCAGTCTCCTTCTGGGTCTTGTTCTTATTAACAGAGTCCTGCTCCTGGGAGTTTTTTGTTGTTCTGTTGTGTTTTTGTCTGTTTTTAGGGGGAAAAGTAATAAAAAGAAACAAGTTAAAGGATCTAGTTGGACCCTTATAGCAGTGGCCCTCAGACTGTAGCCTGCGTATAAATCATGTGCAAGGGTTGTCTCTGTGCCATGCTGAGTGTCTGACTGGTGGGTCTGGGATGGGTATGGTGTTAATAACGTCCCTTAGTTACCGTGAGCTGATCAGGTCCGCAATCTCCTGAATGACTGCACAGCGAAGGCTAAATAAAGACAGGCAAATCGAATGATTTCAGGGCTCCAGGAGGATCAAAGCCCTCTCACATAATTTGAGATTCTCTCAGGGCTAAGACCACGAACTTCTCTGGGTCGCCCATATTTATTTGGTTATCAGAAGAAAGGAAGGAAGTATTCAAGAAGGGCAGAGCCACTCAAGGACTTCTCTAAGTAAGGTATGGAGTTAATCCACTGAAGAATGAGATGCCTGAGGCTATAGTCTTTATCTAGTTGAGATCTGATCCAGGTGTCCTTGGCTGTAATCTTGTCTTGTCCTTTGAGGCTTTCTGGATTCATCCACCATTACAGGTTCTAGTAGGGATTAGTGACTCACAGAGGTTCACTTACTGAGTCCACCATTTCCAGATAAGGAGCCTAGGCCTTGGACAGAGTCACAAGTGAACATGAAAAGCCAATTGATTAATTTAAGTCCTTCTCAGGTCTGCTTTGTAGTGGTCTCCATCAGATGGGCACGAAAATTTGCATTCCTAACAAGTTCCCATCTGATGTTGATGCTGCTCTCTTAGGCAGCCCATGCAAAGACTATTGACTTACATGTCTGTGAGATCAAAAGAAGAAACTGAAGAATTGTTACAGGTTCATTCTACTGTTTACCTGTGAAAACCTTGGAGATAATAACAGAAACAAGTGGGCAGAGTTGTGGGAAATAAATGAGGAACTATAAGTAAAGCACTGCTTTTAGTATATAATTAAGGATTATTGACAGGTAGCTAGACACCTGGGGTACAACAATAAGTGAAAACCAGATTAGTTCCCTGCTTTCTTATTAGTGAAATATTAAGTTGTTAAAAAAAAAAAAAACCTACGTTGGAGGTAGAGCTCAATGCAGACAGTGTGGCTACCATACCCAAAGCCTTGCTGGCATCAATCTCTAGCATGTGCGCACGTGTGTGTGTGTGTGCATGTGTGTGCATGCACACACACACACATACACACACACAAAGCAAGGAAAAGAAAAAGAGAGTCTTCCAACTAATTAAATTTAATAGAGTTTATTTGAGCAGAGAATAAATTGTCAAGCAGATGGATCAGGCAGCTCTCAGAACCAGATGTTCAGAGAACTCTGCTTCATAAGGTGGACAGACAACATCTCTAGACAAAAATGGAAGAGAGGTGCAAGAAATAGTTTGATCAGTCGGCAGCCCACGATTGGATGAAACTCTGGTGCTGTGATTGGCTGACACCAACTATTTATTACAGAACATACTCTTGTTAGTCTTTCATTTGTGTACTAAGTTAGGCTGCACTTCACTAAGTAGGAACTCCAGGTACAGAGACAATCTCAGGCCTAGTTTAGTTTAACACAGCCAAAGCCCATAAAAGAGAGCCAAAGCAAGTAGTAAGAAAACAAGGTACAAAATGCCACTAGCACTTTCAAAATGGAAACCTGCAATAGTTTCTGAATCTAACGAATTGTTTCACTATTTGCTTGACTGTATGCAATCTTAACAAGTAGAAGTTCATTTCAGTTGACCATCATCTGTCTTTTTTTTTTTTTTTGGTTTTTCTCTGGTACCAGGAACCGAACTCACGACCTTGCGCTTGCAAGGCAGGTGCTTTTGCCGCTCAGCTAAATCCCCAGCCCCGACCATCATCTGTCTTTAAGGGACAAATAACCTCAAAGTATTTCACATGGTCAGGGATATGGAAAAACAGATAGTGTTGTTTTTTCCTCAGGTCTTATTTTTAAATTATGGTAAAATACAAATCACCTAACTTTGCCATCTGAATGATTTTTAAATGTACAGTTTAGCAATGTTGTGAACCAGTTAAGAGTTCTTTTACTCAACTCAGATAGCAACTGTGAGTCAGCAAAGTGTAGCTCTTCTAGTGACCCTGATGTCCCTAGAAGATGCTAGATAATGCTGGATTCTCCAATTTACAGTCAGCTGACAGTTGCTGCTACTGACGCCCAGCACCGTTTGATGCTGGCTTGTGCCAGATGCCATAGGTCAACCCTACTGGGTGCTGGTCTCAGCCACAGCCCTCTGCTGCCATTTGCTTGTGTGAGCTGCTGATGGCTGTAGGTTGACTCTGATGGGTAGTGCTCTCCATCACTGATATTCATTGGCTGTTGATCTCTGGAGCTCTTCATGATTAATAGGCCTTACTGTTTATTGCTCTTTCTTTTAAAACAACCTCTCTGTCCATAGTACTCAGATTAACAATCCTGAGTAGATTTACAGGACCTTTACAGTGTGACTGGACTGCTGCTTATGTAGCTGCAGGCCTGGTATTGATCTACATGCAGGTATGTGATTGGTTCCAGGGGGTGAAGGGCTTGTCTGACTCTCCTCTTTCTTCTGCTGGCCAGAAAAGGGGTGTGGCTTGGCCAAGGCTATCGTGCCCCTCCCCCTCACTTCCCTTTGCTCCCTTTCCAGCCCCTAATGAACTAGGAAAACCGTGCCTTGATATCTTCCATGGTTTTTAGAAGCTACTGTCCTCCAGGCCACTCTGAGGAGTGCAGTGGACATCAGCCATTGTGCTCTTCCCCCAACTTCCGGTCAGAAGCTGCTGTCACTGCTTTGAGGAACAGTGGGTAGGGGAACCATCCTGATACAGCTAGGGTCAAGGAGGGAGGAATCTAGGTCCATTGTTAACTTCTGCAGCCTCCCCAAACCTCAGTTAGCTGTAGTGACCATAACTAGCTCTCCCAAAGATTCCCCAGTTTCAAACTCTCCATTTTTCCCAGATGTGACAGCTATCAATTAAACAGCTCACATTGCCCTGGCCTCTTACTGAATTGCTACTTTGACAGCTGCAGCTGTCCTGGAGTTTGCACCCACTTGAATCATCATGGGCTATACTTGGACCAATAAGCAGGCCTGAATTTGAACCAATCACAGGTCCATACTTGACCAGTAACAGGCCTGTAGCTACTATATAAGCAGTACATCATTCACATTTCTTAGGTTAGTCTCAGGGGGTTCCCTCTGGTGAACTGACTCTCCTGTGCTGCTCCACAGGTCCAGTTAAAGATTCACATCAGTGGTCATGTAAATCTGCTCATGATTTATTTCTTGGGTGGTATGGGATCATAAGGTCCTAGAAACCCACTCAAGGTTCTTGTTCTGAGAAGTGTGGACAGATTGGTCACCTTAAAATAAAGAATAATAATCAGTAGTAGTTGTTAGCCCTAAAAAGCTCTAGAGACCAGGTGCCATTGAAGATTAGTGATAGCAGCACCTAGTAGAGTAAACCTACAGTGACTAGCACAAACCATTATTAAATGGTAATGGCTAGCAGCAGCAGAGACCGTAATCCAGCACAAGCTGGCATCAGAAGGTGATAGCCAACAACAGCAGAGACCAGTAGCCAGCTGTGTCAACTGTTGGCATGTAGCATTATCTAGTGTTGTTTGGTGACAGACATCAGGGCTGCTAACAGAGCTACACATTGCCAGTTTATGATTTCCATATGAACTGAGCAAAGTAACCCTAGACTGAAGGCCTATGGTAGTGTTCAGTATATATTCACATTGTTATGGGACCAATCGTGGAATGCTTTTCATTTTGCAAAACTGAAACTCTTATACCCATTAAACAACTGTGCATATCCTCCTCCTTTTGGCTCCTTTCAACCATCATTTTACTTTGTCTCTATGAATCTGACACTTGTTATCTCATATGAGTGGAACTGTGCCACACTTATAATTTCATAACTGGCTTATTTTGCTCAATGAAACTACCTCAAAATTCACCTATATGGTAGCATGGGTAAAATTTTCTTTCATTTTCAAGGTGGTATAATATTCTGTTGTATGTGTATATCACATTTCACTTATCCATTCCATCAGTGGACACATAGGATGATTCTATCTTTTGGCTATTAGGGATAATGCATATATAAACATTGGGTAGAAATTTTTCACCAAGGCTTTGCTTTTATTTTTTTTTTACTGGGGATTGAACCTAGGGCCTTAACACATACTAGGCAAGTGCTTGACCACTAAGCTACATCTCCAGCCCTTTGGTCTTAATTATTTTGGGTTTATACTTGGAAGTAGACTAGCTGGATCCCACGGTAATTCTATTTTTGAATAGTTTGAGAAATTGTCATACTGTATTCCATTGTGGCTGTACCATCTTGTATCTCCTCCAGCAGTACACAAAAGTTCTAATTTCTCCACATTCTTGCCAACACTTACTTTTTCATTCTTTGATAGTAGCTGTCCTAATGGGCGTGAACTGGTATCATTGCAGTTTTGATTTACATTTCTCTAATGATTAGCATTGAGCATCTTTTCACATGCTTATTGGCCCTTTATAGATTTTTTGTGAATAATGTCAATTCAAATTCTTTGCCCATTTCTGTAATCAGTGTCTATTTTTTACCCAAAGAGTTGTAGGAGTTCCTTACATGTTCTGGATATTATTGAGCTCTTATCAGGTATATGATCTACAAATATTTTCTCCCTCCCTTTTTACTTTGTAAACAGAAATTTTTATATTTTCACATAGTTCAATTTACCTTTCAGTTTTTGTTGCCTGTGCTTTGGTATCATATCCAAGAAATCCTGGCCAAATCTGATATGAAAATTTCCCATATGTTTTCTTGTAAATTTTTTTTTTCAGTTTTAGCATTTGTGTTTAGATCTTTGATATATTTTGAGTTAATATTTGTATATAGTGTAATTAAGTTACTCATACTCTTTAGTTATGTACAATTTTCTTCTTTCATTCACAAAGTTTTGAAATTTCCACAATTATATTTTTATTAGTACAATTTTAATCTGATTCTTTTATGAGTCTTCCCATCGATTTTGATAATATGTGTTATAAACATACTATCAAACATTCTATTTTGCTTCTGATAACTCCAACATCTGAAGTCTCTTGAGGAAAGAGCTCTAAATATGTTTTTGGTGACATCTAGCTTACTCATGGTTGTTTATTTTCTTGTGTGTTTGCTGATTTTTGATTATGAATTCATGTTTCACTTAGCCAATCAGTTATTCTTTCAACATATTTATGTTGAGTATATACGATCTCTGGGCTTTGTTTAGATGTTGGGTATACTTCAGTCAATATAGGAGATAAAAATCTCAATAGTATGAGAGAGAGAGAGAGAGAGAGAGAGAGAGAGAGAGAGAGGGAGAGATTGAGAGAAAATAAGACAAATAGCTTAGCCTGGCTAAGTTAGCAATGTATCAAGATCCTGTTTCACAATTTTAAACAGAGGAGGGGGAGCAGATTGTTGTGGATGTAGGTAGTTTGAAGGCCCTGTACTCAACTCTCAGTACTGCAAAAAGAAAGTTAAATATATGATATGTGGAATACCTTAGCCACAAACTCTTCACATGAAGCAAGAAAATGGGGCATGAAGTATGTGTTGGGATAGGGTTTGTTTGTTTGAAATGTGGGATGGGATAGTCAGGGAAGGCTTCATTTACAAGTTGAATTTTGTGTAAATTGTCTTAAGTGTAGGATCTACCCTTTAGGGTAGGTAGATACAGCAGGCAGATACCTGGGAGAATGGTCCATATAGAGATAATAACAAATGAAAAGACCCTGCACTGGGCTCATGACTCCCATCCCAGGTAGAACGAGAAATGAGGAGGCTGCTGTAGTTATCATGGTAAATATTGGGGATCAATTAGAAAATGAGGTCAGAAGGTATTGAGGACAGAACCTTGGAGGTCATGGGAGGACTTTGACTTTTATTCTGGATGAGCTGGGAAGCCAGTGGAGGATTTTGTTCAGATGAACAACACAGTCTTACTTAGGTTTTCCCAGAATGACTCTGACTGCTACATGGAGTATTCAGCAAAAGAAAATACATGTGGAATCAGAGGCTAACTTGAAAGTCATTTCAGTAACATAGGCAGGGCAGAATTTGGCTTGGGTCATGGTAGTGGCATTATGCTTGATGGGAAGAGACCAAATTTATTTATACTCATACTTTGTAAATTTAAGGTAGAATCAATAGATGTTGCAGAATTAGAAGGGGAGAATTAGTGTGGGAGAGAGAAGAAAACTCCGAGTTGTTTAATCTGAGAAAGTGGAAGGTTGGACTTGCCATGAAGTAAGATAAGAAGGCTCGTGGGCAGGGAGGCATGAGAACAGAGAACACAAAGAGCTCAGTTTTGCATATGTTACTTTTTATGCTGTTAATCATCCATTTGGGGATGGCCAGGAGGTGGTAACTGTATGAGAGGGAAGTTCTGACAGAGATCTCAGGTAGAGTTATAAATTTAGCAGTGTCAGCATAACAAAAAGTTTAGAGCCTTAATGCTAATTAAAATTCTTTAGGGATAAAATACAAAAATGAAGAGGTCTAACAACTAAGCCCAGAAGTTTTCTAAAGCATGGGAATCAAGAAAATGAGACAGAACCAGGAAAAGGACCAAGAGTAGACAACAAGGAGAGTAGGAGGAAACCCACATAACTATAATATCCTACAGTCCGAGTGAGGGAAGCGATTAAAAAAATATCAAATGCTAAAGACAGGTCAAGGAATATGAAGACTAGGAAACATTCAATGCTTTTAGTAACATGAAGGATACTTTTAGTAACATGAGGATATTTGAATCCTCAATGAGAGTAGTCTCAGGTGCATGACTAGGATGAAAACCCAAGGGCTGGGGATTTAGCTCAGTGGCACAGTGCCTGCCGGAAAAGCGTGAGGTCGTGAGTTCGATTCCCGGCACCGGAGAAAAACCAAAAAAAAAAAGGGTGAAAACCCAACTGGACAGAGATCAAGAGAGAATGGCGTGTACTCATGTTCACAGCAGCATTTTTTATAGCCAAAATGTGGGAACAATCTAAATTTCTATTTTTTTTTTTTTGGGCTTTTTTTGTTCGTTTGTTTGTTTTTCTTCTGGGACCAGGAATCGAACTCACGACCTTGTGCTTGCTGGGCAGGCGTTGTGCCGCTGAGCTAAATCCCCAGCCCCCTAAATTTCTATTGATGGATGAATGGATAATCAGGATGTGGTAGATGTATGCAGTGGGATATTATTCAGACTTAAGCAAAGTCAGACTCACACTATAACATAGATACAGTTTAAAGATATTATACTAAGTGAAATGAAACACACAATTACAAATGTGATATGATTCCACTCGTATCAGGAACCTAGAGTAGTCAGATTTAGAGCTACAGGAAGGAGAATATTGGTTGCTGGAAATTAGAGGAGGCAATAATGTGTTGCTACTTAATGGGTTTGAGAGTTTGGTTATACAACAGGAAAAAGTCTGGGGATTAGCTGCACAGAAATATGTACAACACTACTGAACAGTACACTTAAAAAGACTTCTATGCCTACTTACCAAAATTAAAAAATTAAAAGAAAAAAGAATGAGAAGAAAAAATTGGAGATGGAAATTATTAAACTATTCAAAGAGTTTTTCTGCAAAGGGAAGGAGAAAGACAGAGGTAAGAGTAAGGTCAAGGGCATCTTATTCTTGTGACCCTTGCTGGTTAGTTCATATTTATGAAGAAGAGCTATGTTTTTTAACATTGGAAAGCTTGTGTAGACACCCTCTCTTTCAAGAGGAAGTTTGCAAGAGAGAAGGGTGCGCGCTCAGAAAGCCCCAGGTAAGAATATCCAGGGGTAAAATAGTTAGACAAATGAACTTTTCCACTTATAAAAATGGAATAACATTATGTATACCTAGGTTAATAGTGATTACTTAAAAATATATGAAAAGTATTTTTTTCGGTATTAAAAAGTGCTGAGTAAATGTTAGATACAGATATTAGGTATATTTATTATCTGCAATTTGGAAAAGGCAAGAGTTAAATTTTTACATTATTTTCAAATTTTTGAATTACTTAGACACATCATTAGGTTACTTTATTAGAATGACTTACATGGTTAAACAGCTTTCGTGATGGTTCCTTTGTCCATAGCCTTAATAATTTTCCTTTTGCTTACTCGAATTTCCAGTACAACACTGGCATTTGCCCCTTCAAGTTTGATGTGTTGCACATATATATGTAAAGCAATAGTTGTTTGTGAGGTAGGAAAAAGTCTCCTTGTTTGGGAAGAAAAATGTGTAGCATTTCCAGAACTTTTACCTTGGACCATGCAAAAAGAAAATTTGCTTAGGCCTTTTGAAAGAACCTAGTTATCTAGGCTCCAAGAAAAAGACATGCTTAAATTTGTGAATTTTCAATTTCATGTGAACAAAATGAAGTCTTTATAATAATCTTAATTTGGTTTCTGAAAGGCATTTAGATAGTTGGACAATTTACAGAAAAGTATGTTCTCTCTGGGGCTGAACTGTTTTTCCTTTGGGCTGCAGATTCTCTGCCCCCTTGTGGCCTTTCTGGAGTGCTTTTTGGATTTGTTTTTAATACTGTGTTGTGCATTTTGAGGCTGGTTTGGGAGCAGAAAGGCAGGCCGCCTGTCTCTCTGAACACTAGGCAGAATTGCTAATCGCATTTGCCTAGATGGGAAGAGGGTATTCCTCAGCCTATGGGATTTAATTTTGGAAATTTGCATTCATACTGAAGTACGAAAGAGGATTGCTTTTCAAATTAAGGGAATTATGTTACAGGCATTTGATCATGTGAAGAGACAGAATCACAGAACAGGAAGGAAATCCTCAGAAGTTCTTTAATCCAATCTGGGCAGCAGAAGGCACCCAGGACAGATGGGCAAGATCTTAATTTCTGGGTTGTATCTTCCTGTCTCCTTTCAATGATAGTGAAATGAGCCTTTAAAAAACAATACTAGAAATATGTATAAATTGCAAATCATTTAGAAAATGTCAAAATATAATGAAGAAAACAAACATCACCTTGCGAGTGTCACTATTCTCATTTCAGGTTAACTCTTCCTAGTAGTGTTTGATAGAGAGAAGTTACGTATACACTTCTGTGCTGTACACATGACAAAGTAAGACTTTTGAGATACTGTAGAGCAGAGTTTGGTAGACATGGCCTAAGGCCTTTGGATGGCTTGTAGACTAGGGAAGAGTTTAATATTTTAAATGATGGAAAAAATTTAAAAATTAATATTTAGTGATATACAGAAATGATATGAAAGTCAAATTTCAGTGTCAATAGACTAAGTTTTACTGGAACACAGCCATAAGTACTCATGTATGCATTGTCTACGGGTGGTTTTGCTTCACAATTGTAGGGTTAAGTAGTTGTGGCAGATATTTACTATCTGTCTTTACATCAAAATGTTGTCAGCCCTTGTTATAGAGTAAGCAATTCCCAGTACCATTAAATATTCTGCAAAAATGTGACAGCAAGGTTACTGCTGCAGGGTAGATTCCACTATTTTCTCCCTCATTCTCCTATGCTTAAAATATTATTTTTCCAATGGACTTCTAAAACATTTGATAGATTTTGGAGTATAGCTCAGTGGTAGAGCTCTTGCCTGGCATGCATGAGGCCCTGACTTCTATTCCCAACATCACAGACACAGTTCTTTTTATCATAAAGAATTCAAGTATACACAAATGTGAGGAGTGCAATGCTGCCATGTGTCCATCACCTAAATTTGATAATTATCAAAATTTTCCACATTTACTTAATTTTCCCTTATTTATTTTTTGCTAAATTATTTTTAAAGCAAATCAGAGACTATGTAATGTCATCTCACTTGAACAGTGTTGATGCAGTTTCAAAAGTAGCACATGCTCGTGAAGGACATGTAAATGAATCAAACACTGAATACATGGGGAAGTATAAATCTCTTTTTCACCTTTTATTCCCCTACTAAGTATCCTTTTAGCCTACATTTGCCTATGTGTGTAGAAATAAAGTTTTTGTTACTTAGATTAACCAATTTAAAAATACTTTGGCAAAAAAGGAACAGGAGAAAACACTGAAATGCAAACACATATGACAGAGTCCCAAACTAACATCTTCACCAACCAAGAGAGAAGACAAGTGACACTCTAAAGTCACTGAATAACTGAATAAAGTTACTGAATAACTTTTCAAATGCCTCCCAGCACGATATCCTTTTCAAATGCCTCCCATCACCAAGAAACTTACATTGGAAACTAAGAACAGGTGGTGTAGTGGGGAAGACTCTGTTTTCTGCCTTTTGCTAGTTAACTTCTCAGGTACCAGGTGAATGCATATAAGAAGTTGTAGGGACTTCGCATTACTCTCACTTGTATTCCCACAGAGAGTCACTGAACTCTTTTTTTTTTTAGCTTTTGTGGTTTTATTTAAGAACCCGTAAAATGTGCATGAGCCATCTACTCATTTTTTTTTTTTTTTTTTTTTTAACTGAGCAAATTGATATTGGGCTTGGTAACCCTGATGGCCACCTGGGGCTCTCTGTTCTTGGAGGAAACACTGAACAAGCTCAGCACAGCGAGATCTATTGTGCTTCCGGCTCTTCCGGAAGTCACTGGCGGGGTGCACGTACTTCGTTTTTTTGTTTCTCTCCTAACCTATCCTGAGCTTGGAGAGCTGGCTCCTGAATCTTCTCCACATTCTGTCATCAGTGCCTCTGTGTCCAGCCACTTGTGCTTACTTTTGGTGCTGACTGGTGCTGAATTTCTTGGTCCTCCTCTACAATCTCGGGCTTCACAAGAGGTCTGAGGGCAGCACGATACCCAATAGGAGATGGCTACCTGCTTCTCATCAACATCAAGGCAGAGAGATAATCTACCTCCTTACCTTTTAGCTTTTTATATTGTAAGAACTCTAGACTGAAGGTGCACGTACAGTATGAGTTACTGTGTATCTCTAACCTGTATCCACCAATGATCAGTGCCATGTTTGTTTTACCTCTTTCTGTTTACACTTCAGGCTATTGTTACCATTGCTGAAGAATTGGGGAATAAATTTTAGATATCATGCCTCCTGCTCCTAAATATCTCGGTGTGCAAACACTTTTGGGAGGTTCATTTTAGAGTGTATACTGAAGCCTCATGTAAGCACGTTCAGAGTTTGTTCTATGCAATATCATTTCCAAGTAGAAATCACCTGAGTGAGTCAATTGTGGAGTCACTTGATCACTTTTGGGCCATTAAGTAATTGTGCATTCCATCAGATTTTTTCATCTTTCTGAATAAAAACTTAAAGTGGGATTTTCAAATGTTTGGAATTGAGCTGAATTTGTCCCATTCTGACTTTTCTTTCTTTCTGAAATAAACATAAATATTTTAAAACAGGTTTATTGAGGTATTATTCATATCATATAAAATTTATCCTTTCAAAGCATACAATTTAATGCTGGGCATGGTGGTGCATGCCTGTAATCCCAGCACTCAGGAGGCTGAGGCAGGAGGATAATTGTGAGTTCAAGACCAGCCTGGGCTACAAAGTGAGCTCAAGGCCAGCCTGAACTGCATAGCGAGACTGTGTCCCCAAAAGACAAAACAACAACAACAACAAAAAAACCCATACAATTTAGTGGATTTTAGTATATTCATGTGTTGACCATTGTCACCATTGCCTAATTAAAGAACATTTTATCATGTCCCAAAGTCTTGTACCTATTAGCAGTAATTTCCATTTCTCTCTCCCAGTCTTCCAGAAGCCCTTAACTCTGCTATCTTTATGGCTCTTCCTATTACAGACATTTCATACAAATGGAGTAATACCATGTGTGGTTCTTGGTGTCTGGGTTCTTGCACTAAACATGTATTTCATTTTAATGGCCAAATAATAGTCTGCCATGTGGATATATTTTATTTATCTACTCATGAGTTGATAGACACATAAATTTTTTCCTATCTTGGTTAATATGACTAATGACTATATGAACATTTCTGAACAAGTTTTTCTGTGGAAATATTTTTTTTTTCAGTTTTTTTGGTTATGTATCTAGCAGTGCAGTGGGTCATATGGTAACTATATGTTTAACTTTTGAGGAACTACTTAGCAGTTTTCCCACGTGACTGTAGTATTTCATAATCCCAGTAGCACTCTATGAGAGTTCCAATTTTTTCACACTGTTACCAGAACTTGTTATTGTTCACCTTTTTTATTATAGCCATCCTAACAGATGGGAAGTTTTATCATTGTAGCTCGGTTTGCATTTCCATAATGACTACTGATGTTGAGCATCTTTTCATGTGCCTGTTGGCCATGTGTACATTTTCTTTGGAGAAATGCCTATAAAAATTCTTTGCTCATTTTTCTTTGGTTGGTTACTTATATTTGCATTGTTCAATTGTAAGTTCTTTGTACTGGGTAGATATCTCTTCTATCAGATATATGATTTGAAATATTTTTTATCTTGTGGGTTGCCTTTCTGTTTTCTTTTTGTTGTCCTTTGACACATGAACACTTTAAATTTTAATGAAGTCTAATTAATTTATTTTTTCTTCTATCATTTGGGCTTTGGGGATTGTATCTAAGAAATTATTGCTTAATTCAAGGCTATAAACATTGAGGCTTATGTTTTCTTTTGGGAAAATTTTTTAGTTTTAACTCTTACATATAAATCTAGGGCCATGTTGCATTATTTCTTTTTGTATATTTGGTATAAGAGTGCATGATCTTTTAAAAAGTGAAAAAGTATTTAAAAATAAGTTCATAATCACAGTGAGGTAACAAATTTCAAACTCTTAAAATCTCTGACCTCAAAACTTGTTTGCCTGTAGGTTAGAAATTTAAATTGATCATTCTAGACTGAATTGGAAAAAATGAAAAGTAGCTTTTTCCTTTATAGAAAATCTTGTGATGGAATTGTCAGATGGCTGCTGCTCTGTAGCATTTTGGATAACAAAGCAATCCATTCCTGACTATGCACTGTGTATTTTGCTTTAAAAAAAGCAAGAAGGAAAGAAAGAAAGGAAGGCATGGGGAAAAGAAGGAAGGGGAAAAAGAAAGCTCAAAACAGCATACAGATTTAAATGATACATTTTGGAGTCAATTCAGAAATAACAAAATTTTGAAATGTCCAACTGAAAACACATTCTAGAATGGCCCATGAACCTCCAAAATAATTTTCTGGATATTGCGGTGGACCGTTGACTTACATACTCACTGTATTTGCAAGGGCTGGTTGTAACTCAAGCTGATTGTGAGTCAAGACAATTTTTCCTATAAGAAATAGTGGAAATACCCATAATGCATTCTGAATCTTTCAGAGCATCCCTTAACTAACCTTTTCCTAAAATAAAAGGGTTGAATAATGTGGATAATTTATCAGAAACACCAATAATTTTCCTAGTGTAGTCGCCAAAAAGTTATAAAATGTACCTAGTTTACCAGAAACAATTTCATACTGTACTCACCAGTCAAGTTGACATCTTTGGCTTGCAGGAAGGGAGGATGAAATGGAAGGTGGTTATTGCTTTGAAGGAGAGTTCCCCTCCATAACAACATCAGGAATCTGGCTCTCTGGTGTCCTTTCTCTCCTTGGGAGAGTCTGGAGCCCACTAGGACCTTCTTCTGGCTCACTAGGTCTCAACATTTTCAGAACTAAACACTAGTCTAGGTGCTGGGGATTTAGCTCAGTGGCAAAAAGTGCCTGCCTGGCAAGCGCAAGGTCGTGAGTTTGGTTCCTGGTGCTGGAGAAAAACCAAAAAAAAAAAAAAAAAAAAAAAACCAAAAACAAAAACACTAGTCTAAGATTGTTTCTGTCTTTTCTTTAACATTATTTTGTAGTATAACATGACACTGTCATTAAGCAAGTGACTGCAACGATTGGGTTTTTCTCTGTCTGTATGGATCTTCTCTAAAAATGTTTTTAGCTCTGTCCATTTCTTCAGGATTTCCTGTATTTCAGAAGAACTTTCCTGCACTGATTGTTGATACTCCCCCTCCTTTTCAGAAAGCTGCCATTCTCTGTTGCTCAGCCAGAAGTCACTGAAGTTCCTCTGTAGACAGTTCCTCTGAGTGTTTCTCCATCAGTTCCTTAACATTGCTACACTCTACCTGCAAGCCTATGGACCCTGCTACAGTGACAGTGTCACTAACCACAGGGTCAATTGAAAGCTCAGGCTCCTCTATACAGCCTTCAAACTCTCTTTCCTATAAAGGCCACACTTTCTCCCAGGCAGAGCTCAGTGTCTTTAAAAAGACATTGGCCCAGGATTTCTCAGTTAACCCCACATAGTAAAGGATCTTGTAAAGTTCCTTCCAGAACTCTTTAAGGGTTCAAATCTGTATCTGGGACCATCTGGAAGCCCTTCAGGAACATTTCCTTGGTGGAGAGCTTCTTAAAGTTAGTTACAACCTGCAGGTCCATAGACTGAAGGAGAGGAGTTATAGTAGGTGGGAGGAACTCCACAGAGCCATTCTGTTGAGCCAATTCTCCTTCCAAACCTTGCGGGTGAGCAGGAGCATTGTTCATGGTGAGAAGAGCCTTATCTTTGTCCTTTAGATATTTCTTTCTTTTTTTTAAATGTTAATTTTATTAGGAAAACATCTGATAGTGACATGAAGTCATATAATCAGTCACCTGCATTTAAAACTTTGTGGCTTAAGAATAGCAATTAATTTTCAATTTACAATTTTTTCATTCATTTATTCATTCAACAAATACCACATATGTACAAATGACAGGCATTGGAGACCAGTGTAAAGTTCCAGAGATGGGTGGTGGTGATGAGTGCACAATATGAAGGTATTTAAGGACATTGAGCTTTAAAATGATCAAATGGAGTACTCTTTAGACCTAAGAAGGATAAATTTGAGTCATTGTAGGAAAATGGATGCACCTTGAGACCATAATGCTAAATGAAATAAATCAGACATTGAAGTGTAAATATTGCATGATTTCTTTACGTAAGTAACCCAAAGTATAAATAGATTTAAACAGCAAATAAAAGGTAGGCAGGAAACAGAAAGAAAGACTATGTGGTGATGAGAAGGCATCAGGGATGAGAGAAGGAGTGAGGGAGGGGTAGGAAAGGAAAGTAAAAATGATCAAGATGTGATCTGCACACACACCAGGTCCTCATGGTGAATATATTTAGTATGTATTGCAAACACATACTAATAAAAAGGGAAAAGATAAAAATAAGTGGTTGAGATAAATTTATACGTATCTGACCATAATTTTAAAAAATAGCTATTTGAGTATTTATATCTTTTAGAATAAGAACATGCTCAGGGTTACCTGTGAAAATCAAGACAGAATACTGATCACAGTGCCACTGGGTTCCCTCTGCTAAGGTCAGGGGCGGCACAACTGGTTTCACAGCACTGAGATCTCGGGGTCTGTGGGACAGGTGGAGGATTGGAGGGAGCAGAAAACAGGGTGAAAGAGAAGCCAGGGCGCAGACAAGGAGAGGTCTGACTACCATGGGAGGGGAGCGGGAGAGTGGCTGAAGGCAAAAGTAATAGATGAGTTTTATAAGTAAATGTGTCAAAATATCATGAAGCATCATCAGCAAAATGTCCATCACTTCAGTGGAGATACAACTGTATATTAATGATCTCAATAATAGCAGGAATTTAGAGATTGTAGAATCTTTATACTTCTTGTAGGATAAAAACGATAGTGGTAAATTATTTACCTCATTTCATAGTCAGTAAAACTGAGCCATAGAGAAATTTCTCTAAGAAAATTTAAAAGGAATTAATGCTTGTCAGATAAACATACTGATTCTTTTAAGGTAGAAAAGGAAAATGCACTGTGTTTAGAAAAAAGAATTATTTTAACAATCACATGTTTAAAATCCCTAAAACTTTAAGGATATTACACGGGTTAATTTTTGGTGTATGTTTGACTCCAGTTACAGTCTCATGATTCCAAAGTCAGTCTTCTGATTGGTGCATTGAAGGTCGTGCTAATATGAGACCCAGGACTAGTCTGGTGGCAGCTGGATCAATAATGCCATCATCCCACAGCCTTGCTCTGGAATAGTAAGGGTTTCCTTCCTCTTTGAACCTCTTATTGATGGGTTCTTTGAAGCTACTTCATTAGCACTGGAGAACTGTTTCCCCTGCTGCTCTCTTTGGTCTTGGCTTCAGTGGCTAATACACTGGCTGCCTGTTTTTCTTCTATCAGTGAGATATGAGCATTTGGTCACATGTAGAGAAATCTTGGGCTATAAGCTCTGCCACACATCCTAGTTTTCAGCCCCTAGGAACCCTGGTGATGACAGTTATCTTAGGTACTTTGGTACAGGCTACTGCAGCCACCATCTTGGCACCATCTGTGGCAATTTCTTTGGTCTCATAGTGTCTACCAACCATGAATCCAGAAATGTTCTGAAGGAACAGCAGAGGAATATCTTTTGCAGCACAGCTGGATGAAGTGAGCACCCTTTTTTGCAGATTCAGAAAACAGAACTCCACTGTTTCCAGTGACAGCTACTGGGTATCCAAATATTGGAGAAAATCCTATGACTAATGTATCTCCATATAAGCCTTTGAACTCACTGAATCTGCTTCCATCCACAATCTAGCAATAACCTCTCAGATATCAAAGCTTCTCCTAAGGTTACACCAACTATTCTGCACAATTCATCAGCAGGAAACAAAGGCTCTTCAGGAGGCTCAACGGTAACATCCAATGTCTCCTGGAAATTCAGACTTCATACAATCTTCCTTGCTAAGCGAAGGGTGTGATGGTCATCCAAAGCATAGTGGTCAGTACTGCAGACTTCCTGCAGTGAAGATGGGCACCTCCAACCTCCTCAGTGGATACCTCCTGCCAGGGACTGCTTTAACCAGGGGAGTCTTGCCAAGAGAATGGTCCCCTGCTTGTGCACATCGATGATCTCATAAGCCATTTTGGGCACGTAGGTGCCACCTGCCATTCAGGAGCCCATGACCACCTAGATCTATGTAATATTTTTAGAAGACATGATTGCTGGATTATAGAATGTGTGGCCAAAGAGACTGAGATCTGGAAATGCGTCTGCTTGGCAAGGTAATTTGGCACTACTTAAGTCAACCAGGTAGGTACAGGAGAGCAGTTCTGCACCACAATTTCTTGTGCCCAGAGGTGTTTTTTCACAATCACAGGGTAGTAAGTGTCTCTTTCGATAGTGGCGTCATTGGCAACAATCATGCCTTCTTCTCCCAACATCCTTTCAAAGCTGGTGATGCTGCCGCCTGCAGGGATGTCCTCGTTGCCATACAGATATTACCCTGCAAACTGGGATAACTCCAGAAATGGAGACCCCCGGGTCAATAAGACTGTGGATTCTTTCTCTGGGCAACAGTTTTCCTCCTGATATATGAAGTGCCTGGGCATTTTCACTGCCTCCTTGTGGAACCTGCTCAGAGCATTCCTGGAGCTAATGCACCAGTGCCTTCATTTGTTTCTAGTTCTCCTGGGATAGCCAGAGCCCAGTGAGGCCACTGCATCGCCATGATAGGCATGTGGCCAGGGGGCAGCAGCAGGAACAGGGATGCAGGGTCACCCTCAGGGCTGCCCACATTGCAGAGCAGGGTTCCTAGGGTGCCAAGGGTGTTGAGGGTCCCAAGGGAGGGTGGCCTGTGCCCACCGGGAGCCGGGGTTTTTCTCAGAGTCTGAGCCATGGCTCTGCTCCTGCCCTGATATTTCTTAACAATGGAACAGGAAGCTTCCCTGATCCATTCAAGAAAAAGTACTCTGGTTACCTAGGCTTTTGTGTTAGATCTCCACATGACTCCTAGCCTATTCTTCATGGCTTTATGTTTTCTGAACAATCTAGGGGTCTCAGAGTGATAAACCCAGACAGGTTTTATTTTGAGGTCACTATGTGCATTGGAGCATAGCCATAATTTTAGCCTATCCTTCATAGCCTTGTGGCCTGGCATTTTCTTCTCTCCCTGGGTAATGTATGTTTTCCTGGGCATTTTCTTCTAGAAAAGGCCAGTTTCATCACAGTTGAAAACTTGATAAGAACAAGAGCCATTTCTCCGTGTCATCATTTTGAAGTGGTGTATGTAATTTTCAGTAGCCTTTTTATCAGCACTGGCTGTTTCACTATGCCTACTTATGCTATGAAGCCCAGTTCTCCCTTTAAAATTGTGAAATTGTGCCTTTCTGGCACAAAATGTTTCACCATTATCACTTGTTGAAGGATTACCCTTTACAAGATCTGCATTTATAGTCCTAGCTTTTTCACAAATTATAGACTCAGGCTATAACCTGCCGTTTGCCTTTTACTTATCCACATTCACAATAGCCTTTTTACCTCAGCTAACATTGTTGATTGTGACTTTCTAATTTGAGTGACACCTTTAACAACACTATCTTCCATATACAAATATTTTTTCTGTAAGATTGTCAAGATGGTAGATTTCAATACGCTATACATATTAGCAAGATCAGTCACACAAATGTTACTTCCATTATTTTCCCACCATTTCTTTCTTCTTTTTGATTGTGATTGCTTTTTAAATTTTCCCTTCCTTTCTTAGCTTCTTTGGGGCCATTTTGATAGCAGTAATAGTAGCAGTTGTATAAAGCACTGATCAAAATCATATCCACAAACACGCATCTGGGTTCAGACTGATGTCTATGTATATTTATGTGCTTACATATGATTTTCTGGCATCATGAGTCTTTGTTTACAAAAGATGACCAGCATTTAGGTCATAACTCAAGACTTTGGTTGTAGGTTAAACCTAAAATTCTGGCCATAACTCAAGTTATTTGTACATGAGGCTGGTCATAGCTTGAGGGTCCACTGTATATGAATATGCATAGATTTCAGTGAGGTTTTCCTAACCTAAGTTTTGTTCTGGTTTGTTATGCCAGTCTCCAAGACAGCTGTGTGTGCCTCTATGGATTGTGTCATGCAAAGTTCCAAAAGGCACCTGCAGTTGAACAGTTCCAAAAGGCACATCTGCCTGAGTATACCTAGCAGCCCTGCCAGCTCAGTGAACTACCAGCAAGTCTTAATATTTATTTGTCAAGGGGCTGGGAATTTAGCTCAGCGGCACAGTGCCTGCCTGGCAAGCGCAAGGTCATGAGTCCAATTCCTGGTAACAGAAAAAACAAAACAAAAACAAAAAACCAAAAATATTTATTTGTCAAATTGAAATGAATTCTCCTAAATTTCCTCTAATATCAATGAGAGATTTTTTGGTGGGGAGTCAGAATACATATGAGGCAGGCAGTAAATATCCACCCAGTTTAATATTTGCATTCAATGCTGTATGTTATGGTTTTTCAGTATACAGCAAGATGGGCTCTAGTCTTTGTTTTACCAAAACCCACAAGTGAGTCAACCCAGCAGAGGTTGTGTATGTTGCAATGATTCCTAAGGAACAGTTATACCTGAGAGTTGTGGGGTCTGTTCTCTGTCTCTAGTTACACAACCTAGGACAGACTTTGTTGCTTGGGTTCTTTCTTTTTTTTACCACACAGAATCGAACTTAGCTTGGAAGTAAACAAGGCTATTTTTTTGAGTGATATAAGATTGTTCTCTTTTCCCCTCAATTCTTGTTTCTCATTTCTCACTGCACCTCTTTTTTCTCTTTCCCACCTCCTCCACTTTACCCAATTACTACACCAGAAATTGTTCCCATCTCCTTTCCTAAAGAGATACTTCCTTTATTCAACTGCTTATACAAATAAACCAAAGTTTCCCTTTGCCCCAACCACCTGCTCAGTGTACATGCAGGAGACCAGTTATAACAGAGGAGACAAATCCCTTTGGAACAGCTGATCCCAGCATGGATTTGGAGGCTTATCTTTAGTCTGAATCACAGGGTCATGCCAGGGTCACTCCAGGAGCACATGTCCCCTTGCTTCTACTGTGATTACCCTGAAATGTGCAAACAGGTCTCTTTTCCCATGGATTAAGAAGCAATGTGGTGAAAGTTGCTCATTTGATGTATTAATTAGCATCTTGACATAAAACATGGGAAGACTTTAAAAGCTTGCCTTTGTATTGCAGAACTCCTAGGGTAATTTCTAACGCTGTCCTTACACTCATGGACAGAGACTGCTAACTGTAAACTTGGAAAAAAGACTTTCAAGGACTAGGGGGTGTTTACTGGAGTCTCAGGTGTACACAAATCACCCAGGGATGACTTTGAGCTGCAGATTTTGATTTCACAGGGTCTGAGATTCTGTATTTTTAACAAAATCTCAAGTGACACTCGTGTGGTGTATGGACTTCACTCTGATTACCTTGCTTTATGAACTGCCAGCTTGGAAACTTCCTGTTGGAGGCATAATTAGTGAAGCTTGTTATTCCTAACTACTGCCCAAGGACCTCCTCTGTACAACCGCCAATCTTAGCTGAGCAGTCACTTATTTCTGCCACCCACTACTAGTTCAAATCTGTCACTGCAGTCATCTTACCAAGTCATACTTACGTACTTATCTGCCTCAGACCCTGAGCTTGTAGGGATGAGACACCCAACTCTGATTCATCTGTGGATCAAGGGAACTAGAACAGCATCTGCAAAAACAAGTAGGTGTTTAATAAATATTGATTGAGTAGAGGAAAAATTGATAGATTAAATGCATAAAATTAAAACTGCCTTGTCCCAAACATTATAAATGAGATCCCAAGACAAATGACAAGCTGACAGAAATATCTGTAGCATATTAAGATTTCTTATGAATTGTAGTGGGTTGAATGTGTTCCCAAATAGATATATTGCAGTCTTGACCCTCAAAACCTCAGAATGGGACCTTCTTTGGAAACAGGCATTGCAGATTGAATTAGGATGAGGTCATACGGGAGTAGGGAGGGCTTTGATCCAATATGATGAGTGTTCTTGTAAGAGGAGGAGACAGAGACAGGGAGAGCCTCACAGATAAATGGAGCAGAGACTGGGTGATACATCCACAGGCCAAAGAGTACCTGGGGTACCAGAAGCTGAAAGAGGCAAGGGAGGTCTTCCCTGGAGATTCCGGAGGGAGTGTAGCCCTACCAGCACCCAGATTCTAGTCTGTGAGAGAACTGTGAGAGATGCATTTCTGTGGTTTTAAACCACCTAGTTTGTGGTATTTTGTTACATCAACCCCAGGCAAAGAATACTGAAGCAACAAGAAAAGTATGATTTAGTCACTCAGGGAGCAAAAGTTTCCATTGACAGTGCAGAAAAGAGTGAATGCAAGTTGCTCATAAATGAGAAATCTTCAAGGGCTAGTAAGCAAAATAATTACAAATGGAAGCAACATTGCAGTGCTATTTTAATTGCTTTATTATACTTGTTATTTTAATTATTTTTAGCCAGAAGAAACCATAGTGCAAAAGTTCAGGAAAACTGATCCTCTCCTGTACTTGAACCACCGTCCGCTGTTGATTTGGTGGTAAATACACTTTTAGTGCTTCCACTTCTCTCTATGTCTTCCACCACTGCCTTCTTCCAAGATATTCCTGCTGACCTTCTGGGCCAAAGTATTTATCTTCTACAAAGTATTAATCTTGCTACTTCTCATGCTTAGGGCAGTTAGAAGGGATCTTTTAAAATGTGTAAATCAAGCCACATGACTCCTCTGCAGAAACTCTTTTGTGACAGTTTTTCTTTTTTTTCTTCCGGTATCAGGAATCAAACTCACGACCTTGTACTTGCCAGGCAGGCACTGTGCCACTGAGCTAAGTTCCCAGCCCCTCTTCTGTGAGGGTTTTCATTGCAATATGCACAACTGCTCCCAGTCACTGAGCCCAGATCCTAAGGCTTTTAGTTCCTGTTGTGGAGCCCTTTTTCCACAACCTGCTTACTTTGGTAGTTCTCTCTGATTGCTTGTCCACGCACGCTTCATTTTCAGGTCTCAGCTTTAATATCACAGTGTAACTTTCTTGCTGTGCCATGATGGACCTGCTTAAGTTAGGTCTCTGCATTATATTTTCTCATGGTACTCTGTTTTATTATAGGTAAGTGTTTATTTACTCCCTCTGATTTACTATATAGGTGGGTGTTTGTTTAATATCCTTTCACTGTCCAGATTGTAAGCTATATAAAGGCAACAGCTATGCTTATTTTATTGCTCTCTGTCACCCAGATTTAGATATGGAACCAGGCACCCAGCAGGCTGACTGAATAAATAGAAACTAATTTGGCAAAATACACCTTAGACCTGAGAAATCAGCAATCTCATTTCCAACAATATGCTTACAAAAATAGCTGCAGATATATGTCAAGACTTGTCACATCATTAACTTAATAGTAAGATAAATAATAGTAATATGTTGAGGACAAAAATGTGTAAAAATGACTGGTACAAGAAACTATAGCTTGTTCTTTCAAAGTACTGTTATGTGCATCCTCACAGTGGTGATCCTATATATGTTTTGAGTTAAGATATGTATGTAACATATTTTACCTTGTTCTGTAATGCATAGAAGAATATTTGGAAAACTATATACCAACATACTAATTGTGGGCTCCCTTTTAACTTTTTTTAATCTCAGACATTTTGTCAGCTGACCAACACAAAGGTTATTTGTATGCTTTATTAGATACTATCTTGTTTATATGAGAGTTTCCTCCCTATCTTTGCTTCTAGGTTAAGAACTGAAAGCGGGAATCTATGATTTTTTTCCTGTCAAAGGAATTTTAATACTGTGCTTTGGTAAGGATTCAGACAACATATATTAACTGAATCAATAACTATATTAACTGAATACTGTGGAGAAAAATGGGCTCTGGGCCAAATTGTGCAAATGTATAAATAAATTTTATCATTTGAAAAATTCCAGAGAGGAAGTTCTCTATAATCATGGATCCTTGTTCCTTGAAATTTCCTTCTATCAGGACTTCAATCAGTGGCCCTCAGCTTTCCCTAAAGTCTCTTGTTCTTAGATGGCACAGGTGAGCCATGGTGCTTTGTGACTTTCTCCTCTGGGCTGGCTCTTAGGTTGGGTACAGATGGGCCTTTGTTCAAAGTCATGTACAAGGGCAATATCGATTTGTATCCAGTCACTATGTTTGACTGTAATGCTGTTTTTTTGCCAGAAAATACAAGTTAAAGAAACCCATTTTTTTAACTTTGTTATTTATTTATGAATGTACATACAAATGCATACATTCAAGATATGTAAATGTATAAAATTTACAAATTTTCAAATGAGGAGTCAATGACATTATAACATTGGGGTGATTTTTAATCAATGTAATGAAATGGTAAAAAAAAATCAATAAAAAGTTTGTTTCGAAACCAAACCTAAATTCAGTTTGTTCTTGGGTACACAATTTCTTTCTCCATCTGCTGGCAGAAAGAAGAAAAGAGGGTGCTTTACGGGAAAGGAGGAAATGTATCGAGTGAATGGATAAAGAGAAAATTCTTACAGACCCCTCCATGTTCAAACTAAGCCTCCAAATGAGGAAAGTGCTTACCCCTCCCTCCCTGCCACGGCCCCCACCTCTGCATCCTCGAAGCACATATGCCATGGGGGTGGGGTGGGGTGGGGGCTGTTACCTTTCTCCCCTTGTTGCTGTGATAGACTCCACCCCTAACACTTACCACCTGCCTAACACTTACTACCTGCCTAACACTTACTACCTGCCTAACACTTACTAGCCTTTGAAGTCCTCACTGAAATTTCTGTGGATGTTAAATGAGCTCTGGCATGATGTGCTTAGCATGGTGGTGCAGAGATATTAATAACTGCTGCTGTTTTGTAAGTCTATGCCTGTCTTCACCAGCGTTGTGTCTATTCCTGCGCATTCTTCTAGGTATGTGGCAAAGGAATCAGAACATCATAAATGCTCCATAAGTGACTTTACTATTTAAAAGAAATGCATCAAGCTCTTGTTTCATTAAAATGTGCTGTAATTCAGACTAAACTCTGTAAGAAATTACAACTACTTCTTAACTCCTAATTAACATTTTTAGGAATGTGAGTGAATGCAAAAGAAAGAAAAAATTAATACCTTTTTATTAAGTCTCATTATGTTGCCCACATTAGCTTCTGGAACTCCTGAGTTCAAGCGATTCTCCTGCCTCAGCTGCCTAAATAGCTAGGACGATGGGCATATGCCAGACCCTCTGCCTTTTCTGATGTGGTTCATTTTATCATTTTGTTTCCAATTAAATTAAATCAAACATTTAAATTTTGTGTATTTTGATGTTAAACCTTCATTAATTATGTATCTCTATAGCCTTAGCCCAAGCTTTGTTTTGACAATATCAATTATGTTTCAGATTTTTCTGATTTAAATTAGTTTCTGTTTTATTCTAATCTCCTCCTTTCTAAAAAATACACAGCTCATCCTAAATATCCCTAAGAGGAGTCATAACAGACAGGTAGCTAGGGCTACACTTAGAAAAGAGACCCAGCTTAGGGTAAGGATTGAGTGGGAAGGAGACATACCTTCTTCTGTACACCACCTTTTCTTTGATAGGAGGTTTCCCCTTTAATCACTTATATACCTCCTTCCTGTCTGTACATAGACACTACCTCAGTCGCTCAGATGCACACATAAAACATGCTCAAGGACTCTGGGAAAGAAAACATTGCTTACCACATTGGCCTCCCAGGGAATGGCCAGCTTGTAAAAATCTCTCCTTTCTGCTAAATGATTCCTGAATTTAGACACTGTGGACAAGCTGATCTAAGGAGGCCATTCCATTCCTTCCTTTTTAGTCTGTATCAACATTAATTTGAACCTGGAGAGGCAGTCTGGTTTCTGTCTTCTGGACTATTATGTGCCCTTGCTATGGCTGAATATAAGCTGGTGTCTGGGATGGGGAAGCCATTACCAAATTAGTTAATTAGAATTCAATTGGGGGGAAACAAATCATGGTAAGCTTAAATTACTCTAAGATACTTGTGGAAATTCAGTCACATCCAAAGTGTACCAATGACAGAAACAAAAGCAGAAGCATTCAATGAAAAGAAATTCTAATAATCAAGAAAGACAATCTAAAATTAAGTAAATCATTAGGAATGATTTTGCTCATCAGTATTTCTTATCCAAGACTTACTGTATACATATCTGGAAACAATGCAAAATGAAAATGCAGGATCTTTTGTCCTAATTATTAAGAATTTTAAGGCAATGATAATACAGCACTCTATGGTTTGGCTCTGAAATGTCTCCCAAGGGCTTCACTGTCAGTCTGTGGCACTGGTGGGAGGAGGTGGAGCCTTTGGAGCCACGGCTTAACGGAAGCGACGTCACTGAGGGTGTGCTCATCAAAGGAGTATTGGAGCCCTGCTGTCTTCTACTCTTTGCATCCTGGCTATTATAAGGTGAGCAGCTTGGTTCATCCTGGCTACCATAAGGTGAGAGGCTTGGTCCCACCACACATTTTGCAATGATTATTATTGCCTCATTGTGTGCCTAGAAATAACTGGGCCAAGTAACTGTAGACTAAAACCTTTGAAATTGTGAGGCCAAATAAACCTTTTCGTTTTAAGTTGTATCTCTTGAGTATTTTGTCACAGTGGTGGAAAGTTGACCAGCACAAGCACTGACCCAGTGCAAGTCCTCCTAGCTCCAGGCTCTGTGCAACTGCCCAGGCTGTATCCATGAAGTGGGACCATACAGTAGGTCTTGCCCTTAGCAGGGAGACTATCTTTGCAAATCATAGTTCTTAAAAGTGTAGATTCCAGAGCTAAGAAATCTGGATTTAAATTTTTGCTTTGCTACTTATTAACTGAGAGATCATGCATGAGCAAGTAATTTTTTTTTATGGGCATTAATTCTTTCACCTGTGTTATATGGAAAATATTGCCAAACTCATAGACTATGATGATAATTAAATGAGCTACTATATCAAAAATGTTTTGAACAATGCCTGGCATAGTATATGCTTAATAAATATTAGTTTGCTCTTTGTGTGTGTGTGGGGGGGTGTGTTGCCCTACATTGCTCTATTGCATGTGGGAGTGACGTTCACATCTTTCAGGTGTCAGCACCCACAATATTACCTTTTATTTATTAAAATGCTTCTGTGTATGTATTAGTTTTGTTAAAAGTTACCTCACTCCTTCTCAATCACAAGCTTTGACTGTCAGGGATATGCAAAGTCTTGATAATTTGTAACCTCAATTAGAAGTCAATGCCCTACTTTGCCTGTATCTTGCAGCTGGAACACTTAGTGGCTGGGGCAGCTGGGCAAAAAGCAACAAAATAGACCGGCATGTTCTCTATTTCTTGCTCCATTACCTGTCCTGCATGGCCTCAGACAAAGTGCTTCTCTATGCTTTCTTTCCATTGCACAATTTATGCTATTAGTGGAGAGCAAAGCCAAAAGCAAATATTTCTACACCCTGTTCTCATTTGATATGATATTTATTTAGTTTTAGGTGCCATAGAAACAAACATCAAAGTGGTAACACGTCTGCAAACCTAGGTAAAGTGGTAAAGTAGGGGTCTGGCCAACTTGTAAATCAAACCCATCTTGGAAAGCTTTCCTGGTGGGGCAGTGCCCCTGGCTCATGGGAAGTGAGCACAAGTGTATCTGAAATATGGCCGGGAAACACCAGCCAGTTGTAGTGAGAGAGCAGAGGTAGGGGACAGAGGCCGAGCCTTGGTGGACCCTGCACCACTTAGTAGCTGACTGATCTAGTTCTTTTCCTGGGCCTTTCTTGTCACCTATCCTGTAAAAATCAACTTACAAAATCCACATTCAAATAAGATAAATATCAGAAAGGACTGGGGTCAGAAGTACCTCTGCTATTTTCTTGGGCAACAATAAGAACTGGATTACGAAAGAAAGATTGTGAAACTAAAATTTTCTAGCAGTGTATTCTACAGACAGCCAAGTTCAGTTTTTATGACCATGGCCTTGAAGCAAATGAAGCTCTTTTCTTCTGGTTTGAAGACTGCCCACTTACAGGGAGTTTCGCTTGGTGAATGGCTGTGCTTGGAAGTGAGCTGGCTTAACAAGGTCATGCCCTTCCCAAAGACTAGGACATGGGAGGGTTCAGCACTTCGCCTGCACTTGGGATAACCTGAAGGCTTCCAAGTACCTCTGTTGACACCTTCAATGTAACTGCATGTCTGCTCACCATCTCTATCTGCCTAGCCTGCTCCCTCACTCTCTGTAGGCACTGTTTGAGTTCCTCCCACAAAAGGAAAATGACCAACATGCTTCTCTAGAGCTACCTGCTGAGCACTCAGGAACCTCAGAGCAGTGGCCCAGGCCAGGGGTGATTATGCCGCTCAGAGGATGTTAGGTAATGTTTGGTCATGACAAATAGAGTGGTAGCAGAGAGATGATATTGGCATCTGGTTTTTTAGAGGCCAGGGATGCTGCTAACACCCCACAATGTACAAGACAGCTCCCAACAACAGAGAATTTTCTGGCCCAAAATGTAACAGCACTGAGGTTGGGAAATCCTGGATTAGACATATTTTGAGTATGGTTATTTCCAAGTATAAGAATGATGACAAGAAAGAAGAGTTGTTAATTCAGATCATTAAATAATGCTTAGGGTAAGAAGAAAACCCAGTGCCATGAGCCCCAGCTTGCTTCCCATAATCTCATTTCTTCTTCCTATGCACCTGCTGATTCTTCCTACAGTTTGCTCTGTGTTATGGCCAAATAGGCCCAATCATGGGTCTATTATCAATTACAGCTACAACCCTGGAAAAGATGAAATAGTACTTCTCATTGATAGCATTGCTTCAGAGGTGCTTTTCCCCTCCAGCAACACTAACTCTACTCTCCTGTCGTTTGCGGGGAAGGAATCTTTCATTAACTGGGAAACAGACCTGGGAGTGGTGGCACATGCCTACGATCCTAGTACTCAGGGAAGCTGAAGTAGGAGGATCACAAGTTCAAGTCCAGCCTGAGTACCTTAGTGACTCAGTGAGATCCTACCACAGAATAAAAAATGAAAAAAGAATAGGGATATAGCTCAGGGTGAAGGACCTGAGTTCAGCCCCCACTACAGAAAACAAAACCAACCAACCAAATAAATAAACAAAAAAATGAGCTTCTTTACCTCTTTTCTTAAAGCTGAACATGCTTATGTTCTCATGGTCTGGAGCTATTTCATGACCCCTTCAGGCCTGGATGAATTTATATTACACATGGACCACACTCAGCAAATAGCTGACGTTACAGGGTGTTCTGTTCCTTTGAAGGTAAATTCTGACTCCTTGAGGAATCAAAGCCTTCACCCCACTAGGGGTCCAGGCAGCTGGAGGCTTTTGCATGCCCCTTGCACTTGTTCAGGAACGAGACACACTTGGGGTCTTTGGCCTTGGCTTCTTGACATATCTCATTCAAGGGGTGAAATGGAAGAGGAGAAACTTGAGTTCTTAGACACATTAGCCATTGATTGGAGAAAGCAGGAGAGAGGAAAGGAAAGGTCAAGGAGAGAGGAAGTAATCAGATGGCAAACAAGCAGTCTGTGAGATAGAAGGTAAACTAGTGGACTGCTGGGTCAATGAAGTAGAGAAGGAAAAGCATTTTAAGAAGGATGGACTGGACAGCTGTGTCTGATGCCCAAGAAAGGTTTTAGTAAACTGCGGGCAGTGATGGAGGTTGATTCCTAAACTCAGAAAATTCAAGCCTGAAAGGAGCTGGAGGTTGACCCCTTAGCTCAGCATGGTGGGGGTTTGAACCTTGGCTGCGGCATATGGGTTAACAGCAGTTGGTTCCCATGGCCCGCAGAGGTAACTCTGGATACCCCCTGCTGCAGCCACTTTCCTCCACTTCCCTCCTATCTCACCCTGAATTGCAAAGCCCTGTGCTTTCACTGAAAAAGTGTTTAAGACCCTTACCTAACTAATCAAGAGGATGTCCCTAAGTCAAGTACAATGAGAAAGTGGGCAGGAGCGGCCTTGCCCTATCTGCACTCACGGTTCCTTGGATTGTCTCCCTTCTGCACTGTGCCCGGCCACAGTGGCACGAGTGGAGCTGGTAGCCAAGGCGGAATGATGGAGCCTTACCATGGAGTCACTTCTCCTCTGAGCCTCGGTTGATGTTAAGTGAGAGGCTGGGACCAGAGATCTTTCAGGCCCCCTTCAGATTCCAATATTGTGTACATCTGGAGTGGTTTCACTTCATTTACCAGCAGTAAGAAGCAGCCCGCCAACCAATTGTTCAATCAATGTGGTCAAACAACACATTTCCCCTTCTTGAATTTGCCTTTACCAAAGGGGAAAATGTGGACTGTGTTATTCTCAGCATGGGGAAGCTCACTCTGAGATTTCTAATATAGTGGGGCACATTTATTTTTTGCTAATGATCCTTGAAGCTGATTTTGCTTTTAATTGAGTGAGTCTAGCAAAGTACAGACACTCAGATTTGTTATACAGACTCTGTGAAATCAATACAGAAAAACCTTGGGTTATATGAGCCTGCTACCACTCAGTGAATCATACTATGCAATATTTCCTAAAAGATAATGGGTTTCAAAACCAAGCATAAATCTTTTTTTGACATGCTGGATATTTGTCATGTTTTCTGGTGGTGGAATTACAGCAGCTTCAATAAAATCCATTTGGTGGTTGGGTCATAGATTAATATCTGATACAATCATGGTTTTAGGACCATGAGAAGTGCAGGGGGAGGGAAGCAAGTTTGTAATTTTGGTAGGGTACTAGTTCACCTAGTGCTAAAATGTTGGCCCAGACATTGCTCAAAAATTAAAAAAAAAAAGAAAAAAAAGGAAAGAAGTAATAGAAAGTGGGACTTTGAACATTATACACTGTAAAGTGATACGATATTTTTGAAAGAGTAAACACGACTTCCATATGTGGCTAAGTGTGCCCAAGGCCGTTGACTGTAATGCAAAGCAAATTGATTTGCATCTGTTTTGTTCACACCATTTTAACTCCTGGATTTCCATTTGAATCCTTGACACAGCATAATTGCCTCTACATTTTTCTCGACTTAGCAGAAATAGTTTCCCCATGACAAAGAAAATGAAATTGATTTTCTGATTAAATGATTTCAGCCAGTCCTTCTGAGTTAATGTGCTTTTCTGTGGCAGATGAGTCAGCAACATTTATTGAGCCCTCGCTGGGCAAGAAGTTATTTACAAGGTGTTACATGAATCTATAAGGACAATATCTTCGTGGCCTCTTAGCCCATCCGTGTTTGGAATTCGGCAGCTATTTCTGTCTAGATGCCAGGTTGACACCTAATTCTCTCAGTGTTGTGGAGAAAGGGAAGGTTGTCTTGACAACAGTTTGGAAAAAGTCAACTAGAAGTATTTATTTCACCAAAAAACCACAGTCTTAGAAATTGAGTATAGATGGAAGTTCTCTTTGTAATTTAAGTCTGCAGCTGGTAGATACCTCACTTTAAATTTTTTTTTGGAAATAATTTAAAAATATGTAGTGTAGTCATACTTTTAAAAACCAGAAAGGTGCAAAAGGAATGCAGTCAATTCCTTTCATTCCACTCTGCACAGATGTCCACATTCCCCGGTTTCCCATCACAGCCATATAAAACATATATATTATTTTTTTCTCTCTCGTTTTTTAAGAACAGAAATGGTGGCATACTTGTTCTGAATGGTTCTAAATAATACTATTTCTTGGAAATTCTTGAGTATCAGCACTAAGAGAAATGCCCTCCATTATTTTTTAGTGACCTCTAGTAGCCCATTGTATGGATGTACCACAATTAATTTCCTCTTGATGGATTTGTTTCCCTACTTAGTTTTTATAAACAATGTCCAATGGATAACTTTGCAGAAATGTCACTGTTCTTATGTACAGGTATATTGATAGGGATAATTACTGCAATTGGGATCAGTGAGTCAAAAGGGAGATATATCTTATATTTTGATAAATTCTGACAAGTTGCTCTCCACAGGGCCATTACAAATTTACTTTTTCACCAACAATAAAAATGCCTGTTAGTCCATATCCATTCTAATGTTACAGACAGCTGAGTTAGATAGAAATATTATAGGCAGTCAGACAGGGCCAGGCCCTCCAAAGAGCCAACATGAAAGACAAGATAAGATACCTGTGGGCCAGACCTCAAGACTAAAGATTAAAAAAACACACCCTCTTACCTCCCAAGGGATGGACCTCAGGGACTTAAATTCTAAATAGGTAGCGATCACCTTGAAGAGTCCCTGACCCAACCCCTTACAGGAAAAGCCCCTCTTCTGTATTCATGCCCACTTGCTACATGACTCGCTTCCCCATTTGATCCCAATTTAATCAACTTTACCTGAACAATTCTTATTGGCTGACCATAGTTTTGTCCATTTTCCCCTACCTTGGACCCATCTCACCTCGTGGTTTTGCTCTATAAAAGTCCTTAGAAAAGGCAGAGTCTTGGGTAACCCACTCGGGCCACCCTTCTGTCCCTGTCTTGGACAGATTTCTTTTTTTTCCCTCAATAAATATATTCTGCTCTTAACCTCTGTTGTTCCTAAAATTCATTCTTCAATTTTAGAGAACACAAACTCATCCCAGATATCATTCAGGTTGGGAGCTTTTTATTTTCCTGTATCACTAACATGGCATGCTATTATAACCGTCTTTTGGATTTATGAATGTTTGAGAGGGGAAAAATATATCTCAATGATTTCTGGGAATTTGTGGGCAGATGGATCAGGAAGAGGATCTAATAGAATCCAGCTATCCTGTTTTCCAGTCCAGAGATTCTTTTCCCCAGGCCCCACACAAGGTGCACAAAGAGCACATAGTAGGCGTGCAACCTTCACTCACTCACTAAATGGGGGGATGGGTGCATAGGTATGCGGGGGACAACTTGAGGCAGATGGAATCATTAGTGTTTCAATTTGTAGTTTATTATAATAAGTATGCTTGAATATTGCTTCAAGTTTCTCTTTTTCTTTCTTTTTATATATTTGGGATTTGATTTCTTTTTCTAACTCAAGGCTTTTTGTATGTTAAAGCTATTGATAACAGCACCCAGTTATCACATTCTCTTTTTGTTCGTGACATTTCTTTAGTTTATTCTCTGGGTTTTCTAAGCACGCAAATCATAGAAAACAAACAATGACAATTTGATTTCCTTTTGCAAGTGTTCTTATTTCTTCTCATATCTTCTTACTCTTTTCTGTTATTGGACAATATTTCCAAAATGCTATTACATGACAACAGTGATTGTGGATATCATCATCCTGGTTCTGGCCCATGATATGAATAATTTTACTTTCTTCAGTAAGCATAATGCTGGCTTCTGGGCTGAGAGAGAGTATTTTGTTATTAAAGAAATATTCATCTATTCTATTTTCTTTTGATTAAGAGGGTTTTTAAAAATAAAATCAAGGGTAGGCATTGATTCTTGGAAAGCATAAACATAAAATTACTTTATGACCTGCTAATTCCACTTCTGGGTATATATTCAAAAGAACCAAAAGTAAGAACTTAGATGGAGCAGCATTATTTGGACAGTTAAAAAGTAGAAGTAACCCAACTCTCCATGAATAAATAAACAAAATATGATATGTATATATGTATGTATATATGATGAAATATTATTTAATCTTAAAAGAAAGGATATATTTTGAAGCATGCTACTATAAGGATGAACTGTGAAGATATTATATGTACATGAAGTACTGTACTGAGAATAGTCAAATTAATAGAGGCAGAAATTACAATGGTGGTTGTTGGGCTTGGGAGCAGAATGGGGAGCTAATATTTAGTGGGTACTGACTTTCACTTTGGGAAGATGAAAAAGTTCTAGAGATGTATGGCAATGATGGTTACACAACAATATAAATGTACCTATTGTCACTGAAATGTATATTTTTAAATGGTTAAAGTAGTACATATTTTGTATATTTTACCACAATAAAAAAGGAATGGGTATTGAGTTTCATCAAATATTTTCAGCAGTTTAAAAAAGATCACATGAGTTTTCCCTTTGGTCTGGAAATGGTGAATTAAATTAGCAGATCACCTAATAATGGATCACTTTCACATTTCTCAAATTAACACAGACTAGATTATGGTTTAATGCTTTGAAAATGCTGTTGATTCTGTTTGTTCATATTCAGGATTTTTTTTGTACCAGGAATCAAACTCAGGACCTTGTGCTTGCCAGGCAGGTGCTGTGCCATTGATCTATATCCCCGGCCCTAGGGATTTTTTTAATTGAAGTTCATAAATGAAATTGTTCTTTCTTTTTTTGTTCCTCTCTTTTTTCCTCCCTTGCTCTCTCCCTTCTTTGCTTTTGTGCTTGTTCTTTGTGTTCATCTCAAGATTTTTCTTAATAGGTGCATTATTTTCCTTTTCCTCTGATTCAGCTACACCAACATCTTCAAATATTCCAGCCACATTTCTATTAAGCCACAAAATTCTGAATGTATTATTCTGTTGATAAATCACTCTTCATCTATTCTGAATAAAGAATATAACTTAAGAACGGATAGTAAACTTTTCAATAAATGCTCCCTTTTAGAAAATCCAGATGCTGAGTCTTCATCTCATGTTAGTGAATTTCTGAGACATTTGTTGATTACCTAATTGTATAAGGGACAGTCTCAGGTGTGGGAAATAAAAAAAAATGACCGAGATAAATCTTTCATTGGTGGAGAAGGAGGAGTAAATAAGTAACCACTAACTTATAAGGTAAGTGCCATGGAAGAAGTACACCCAAGATTCACAGTGAGGAGTCTCTGGGGTTTCCAGGAAGCCTTCACTATGGAATCCTCCTCCTCACTTCTTGTCTTGTACAATATAGTCATCCTTGGAGATCATAGGAGATTGATCCCAGAACCCCCCAGGGTACTAAAATCTAAGGATTCTAGAATACCTTATATAACATGGCCTATGTTTGTGTTATCTGTACACATACTCCTGTTTACTTTAAATTACCTCTATATTATTTATAATACCTAATATAATATAAATGCTATGCAAATAGCTGTTAAATTGCAGTGTTTAGGGCCTCATGGTAAAAAGCCTGTACATGTTCAGTACAGAATCAATATTTTTGTTAAATACTATATCTTCATTCTAAGATTTGTTGAATCCATGAATGCGAAGCACAGATGTGCAGGGCTAACTGCATTGCCCGTGCTTCTTTCCTGCACTCCAAATTGGCCTATGGCCTCACACAAGACAACAGCTCTCTTCTACTTTTCCTAGTGTTGTCCCAGGGGTTGAAGAACTTCATGTGATTGTTTGTACCTTCACGGGGGTCCTGGATTGCCATCTGGTCTACCTAAACTGTAAGTGACATGCCCAAGGCCTGGGGCCAAACATGAAGAAGTCAAAAAAGGACTGAATCACAGTGTCAAGAAATGAATTTGCCAAGTTCCTGCTGTGTCCAAAGAACAGCCTCTGGGCAGGAGATGGGGCAAACTGGTGCACAACATTTATGAGGAGGACCTAGAAGTCCTCAGGAGGTGACTAGTAGCTTGCCTTACTTCTCTAGTGAAGATCTTGGTACATGAAACAGCTCTTAAAGTCTTCTTTAAGACTTATTCTGTTCTTCAGTCTTTGTCTTTCTGCTAAAAGTGTCAACTCATGCCAACTGGGCCAACGTTAAAGTCATGCTATTTCCTTATGTTTGTGCTTGTACTCTGCATTTGTTCCAGGGAAGATTTGGAGCTCAGTCACTTTCAAATGTCCCCTGGAGTTACATTTTGTAAGATCTTGAGCCCCAGGAAGCTTCTCTGCCAAACTTAGTACAGGCTGGAACCCTCCTGAGTCATGGCAACTAGAGGTGTGCCATCTGCTTACATTAAAATGACAATGAATGCTGAGAGGACCAATTATTTTCTACTTCAGTCTTTTCCTCCTCAGACCATTTCTTGTTTAGAATCCACATCTATGATGATTTTACCTATATCTCATATTGAAAATTTTTTCCTGAGTGGAAATGTGAAATTAGAAAATAAATACCATACACAATTCTTCAACAGTGTGTTCTTGGGAAAAATGCAATACAATTGGCTCTGCAGATCCTTGGTTTCATATCTGCAGATTAACCAACTACAAATGGAAAATGTTTGGGAAAAAAAATCACATGTGTATTGAATATGCACAAAACTTGTCTACCTGTTATTATTCCATAAACAATATACTATAACCACGTTTGCACAAATTTACATTGTATTAGATATTATAAATCACCTAGAGATGATGAAAGGTATATGAAAGCACACTCGTAGGTTATATGCAAATACTAAACCATTTCATATAAGAAACTCGAACATTCAGCAATCCCCCATGTATACTTAGACTAGACTGCCCATCAAATTCTTTACCAGAGGATTCACTACAATAGCCAGAGATGACTGTGGCTTTTGGAAGACCTAGGTTTAGTGTAATTATAAATGTACATAAACTGATGATTCATGAACTCTAAAATTATACATCTGCATTCAATTTCATGTTGAAGCGTTTTTAAATCCTCAGAAAATAATGTTACCAAATGTTTCTGGCTCACTAAATCTTTAAATTTTTTTAAAAAATTCTTAATCAAAGGCAAAGACTCCTCTAACACCTTCATATAAAATCTGATGAGAGGAAGATAAATTTCTTGTAATGTAAATAAATCTGCCTGATGGAATTCAGATAGAACTGTTTTGAATCTTAAATACAATTAATAACCTACCAAATGATCATTGCTCTTTTGTATTTCTTCTATGAAAGGCTAGAAGACAACACAAGGATTCACTTAAGATGGAAATAAATGTGACAAAATCACTAATGGACAGGTTAGGTCATCTGATCTGTCATTATCTCTGCTTGACTGCTTAGCATCCTGACCGTGCAGTTATTGCTGGTGCGCAGGGATTCTGTTGCAGTCAGAAATTCAACGAAGCATATTGCCACTGGGTGGCACAATTGGAAGTCTGTAAAGAAGTCTGGCCTTTAATGCAGCCTTTTCCCTCTATCCCAAGGACTCGAATTTATAAACATGAAAGCTGCCGCCCATTGTGATTGCTTTTTCTTTGGGACTGTTTATAAAAGTGAGGAAGTCTGTGGCTTTTCAAAGAGTGTGTATTTCACATTGGAAGTCTTTGTGTTGTTATTCTATATGAAATGAGCTGGAGCAGGTTTTTTTTTTAGGTTTGTCTTCTTTTTGATCTGATGAATGCAAGTATTGGAGTGAGAGATTTCTGTTATGAGTTTGTGGACAGACAAAATGGCTAAAGCATTTATACTCTCACATTTTCTATCTTTAGAGGTCCAGTGTGGTAGGCATCAGCCAGATGTACCTATTTAGATTTAAATTTCAGTGAATTAAGATAAAGTTTCAGAACCAAGTGCAGAAAGGTGAACTTGTAGTCCTAGTTACTCGGGTGACTGAGGTGAGCAAATCTCTTGAACCCAGGAGTTCGAGACCACTCTGGGCAGCACAGTAAGACTCCATCTCAATAAACAGGCAAACTAGTAAATGAAAATCCATACCCTCAGTCACACTAACCACATTTTGATTGTTCAATAGCCTAAAGTGTCTAGTAACTACTATATTGTATGATACACATATAGAACATTTCTTTTTTTTTTTTTTTTGGTTTTTCTCCGGTACCAGGAACCGAACTCACAACCTTGCGCTTGCCAGGCAGGTGCTTTTGCCGCTGAGCTAAATCCCCAGCCCCCATATAGAACATTTCTATCCTCACAGAAACTTCTACCAGAGAGGACTGCTGGTATTGTTTCCTTTTTGTCATCAAAAGGATAAATGCTGGATGTTTCTGCTCATGCTATATGAAGACCTCTGGAAGTTTTATTCATCAGTATTGATTGTGCAATTCAGATGAACACACATTTGCTTAACGTATACCCCATGTTAAGTAGATATATTTTGCAACCCTCTGTTCCCCAAATTTAGGAGATCGGTATAAATTTGTACATGCACATTAGATAACATGTTTGCTTGGCATCAATATTATCTTAAAATTGAATTTGTACATTGTATATTATAAGAACCAGTCCAGAATCTATATCACCAGGAGTTTGATTGTAAAATTATTCAATCATTCCTATTATCTCTTTTTTTTTTTTTTTTTTTCTCTGGTACCGGGAACCAAACTCACGACCTTGCACTTACCAGGCAGGCGCTTTGCCGCTGAGCTAAATCCCCAGCCCCTCATTCCTACTATCTCTAGATCCATTTTTAAGGAATTTTTAATCTTGGCATATCTGCTATGCATTTTGTGTTCTATACTCATTTTTCTTTATTTGTTTGTTTTTAACCTTAGGTGTTTCATTTCAGTCTTGCAGAATGGTGGCTCACCTTCCTCAACCTCTGACTCTCCACTACCTCTTCTGGGAGTGCTTGAACAGGACTTCCCTCCTGTCCTCCACGGTGCCAGTCGGTTCTCAGGCTTTGGCTTCCCTGGAGGATATCACATTTCCATATTGACTAAATGGGCTGTGAGAAGATAATTTGCTTGTTCAATATTTGTGAGAACACTCAGACATTTTTATTACATTTGTATGTTATCATGGCAGCTTCATGAAAAATAAAAACTCCAGGCAAGCAGTCCCTCTTCTCAACAGAGTGTAAGCCCAAATCCAGGTGGCTGGCATTGGAAGGACAATAGATAGATTCTATTCTATACTTATTGAACATATCTTAGATGGCAACCTCTTGTATAGTATGTAGGGGTACAAAGGTGTATTCAAAATGCAGCCCCCAAATAGAAATCCAAACAAAAGATCAATGGCAAGAAGATATGGCCCCTGCTTTTGAGGGGTTTGCCTATTAGTAGTGAACAAAAACACATTTAAACAAAAACTCTATTGAACATTTAGATTTGCCAAGAAGTCCTGGAACCACAGATAGTCTAGGCTGGAGTTGGCTGAGCATTAGTGTGTTTGATTTGCTGTGAGGAAACAGATTTCACAAGCTATGTGGGAAGCAATCTCTTTATTTTATAAACTCATCTTGTCTTTCCCTAGGATAGGAGTTATCAAGTTTAACTGCACATTAAATTCTCTTGAAGAGTTTCTTTTTTAAAAATACCAATACTCAAAGCCAAGTCCTGAGACAGTGGTTCTCAAAGTGTGGTTGGCAGACAAACATCTTCAGCATGACCTGGGAATGTGGTAGAAATGTAGATTCTCAGGCCCTACCCAGATCTACTCAGTCAAACTACATTGGAGGCACAAGATGCTTACAAAATTTGAGAACCACTGCTCTGGAGATTCCGTTTTGATCAGTCTGAAGTATGGTCTAACTTTTGCTCATTTTAAAAGACCATCTAGGTGATTCTAATGTGTAGACAGATTTGAGAACCACTGCTTTGGGTAGAAAGTCGTTCCAATTTCCCCTTTGATTGGGAATTGTTCAGGTTTGTATAACATCAGAGTAAGTGTTCTTTCAGCTGTCCTTGGATTATAGTCAAATGGTCTGGAAGAGATTTTCATGCTTTCCTGTACAAGGGTGGAAGAATCCACTCACTAGACTAATGCGTGGGAGCAAAGCTTAGAATTGACCAAAACCTATTTGGAGAGAATCCTTACACTGAGGTAGACTAGTGCTACTCAAGCACTAAGCCTGTCCACATCGCCTGGGGATCTTGTTAAATGCAGTTTCTGCAGTCATTATATTTGGAGTGGGACTGAGATTTTGTGTTTCCAACCAGACCTCAATGACGCTCATGCTATTGGCTCTGGGATTTTGAGTAGTGAGTTAGAAATTAAGACTCAGTTTTAACCCTAGATCTACTGAATCAGGATCTATATTTTAATAAGATGCCTGTTGTCTAAAGTACTTTTTCCTCTAGAAAAAAGAAAGGATTCTAATCTCTAGAAGATGCAGTTTTTCTATAAATCTTGGTTGTACACTGGTTGGTTTTATATAGCCCAGAAGAGAAAGCTGCACAAAGCATACTGATGTGACCAAGTTTGAGATTCAGTGTCTGGTACCAAAACACGACCTTAAGACAAAAATCTCTAGAGGTTTCTACATAGATAAAGTGACTGAGTGAAGTTAGAACTTTGATAATTTGCTAGAGAGTTTTAAATTGAAGCTGCTTCAGAAAATAATAAGTGAATGGTTTGGATGTTTTTAAAAATAAACTCAAAGAATATCTAAATGATCTATGCATCATTAGAAAATTTAATTTCTTTTATAATAAATGTGGTATATTATTTAAGCTAAAAATAATGAAGTGTGAAATTTCACTATCCCCAGAAACCACATTAAAATATTAATTGTCTAGTTTTTAAGCAGCAAATAAAAAAACTACTTATTTCACATCACATTAAATATTTCATTAACAACTTGAGGGTTTTGAGGGAATTTTAGTTTCTACCGAGAAGAAATGCCATTTTGTAATATTTTAAAAACAAACATTTACATAATTCTCTTTAGTGAATATTATACATTAAAAATCTGCTTTAGTTTGAATGATTCATACATATTAAAGTAAAATCTTCAGTGCGTTTCAAACTTCAAACTTTAGTGGGTTTTATTATGTTTATTTTTAAATTATCAAACTACACAGAACACAATTATCTAAATTGTAGGAGTTTAATATAATGAATTCATAGAACTGAGAGCTGGAAGAAATTGTAGATTTTGAATGCAATTCCCTCATTTTATAGATGAAGAAACAGAGTCCGCACGTTTTCATGCCTTTGCCAAAGTCCCAGAGAGCAGGGGTTATCATGAAAGGGCTGGATCTGAGAGAGGCAGACAGTCTTGATGGTCCTGCTTCAAGTCTGCCAGGCCCCTTGGGTTCCACCTCTGACTTTCCATGGAGGGCCAGCCCTTTCTCCAGCACAGGAAAAAAAAAAAGGCTTTAAAGCACCACCTTTAAAGACCAATGTGGAAAATCACTTTAGGAGAACCGAAAACCACATCTGTTTGGCTTTGGACCCACAAGAATTATAGAAATCACCTCTTCTTTGCCCACCAATTGTGGTGATTAAATTACTGTAAAAATCAAACTTGAAAGGGAATGCTATTTTGCCAGATGATGGCAGAATACAGAGCTGCTCTCCGACCTTCCCCAACCCATTTTATTTTTTTAAACATTCAGAGCACAAGCCTAAATTGCTAGTCTTAATCTTAGAATTAACTGTAGCTTGTCTAATTCCAAATGTTTGTACAGTATATGTTTAGTAAGAAGATATATTATGAATGTTATTTATTTAGATTAATGCTCTTGGCTCTTGAAAATATCATTGTTGACTAGCCTAATCCGTAAGCCTAATTTTTGAGGCTAGGTAAAAATTTAGGCCCTCACTTGCGTTTTGGCACACCTAACTAAAACCCAATTAAAAAAAAAAAAAAACCAAAGTAACATGCGATTTCAGTTTCATTTTACTGCAAGAAAGAAGTAACAAAACCTTTTAAAATGCTATAACAATAAATCAAGAGGGAGGAATTAGCCAGCCTTTATCTAGTTAGTGCTCAAGCATTTTAATGTAAAGAGATGATTCTCTGGTTTTCTAACTTTGCCAAGTGTAGAAATATACCAACAGCCAATATATGCATGCATGCCTTCTGATTAGCTTGTTTGACACAAATATTTACGTGATTGTTGAAGATGAATAGGAATTGTATATTGTGTTGGAAATTCTATAGGTCAGTAAAAAGAATAGGAATGATGTAAATACCTAGTTTTGCCTTCCTATGGCCAATTTCTCACTTTCTAAAACCTTATGGACAAGATCCAAAATACACATACATATTTAACTTAATGTTATTGCAAATGAGAATTTGAGAAATGTGGACCTGATTAATGTTAACTGGACTTTATAATATCTTTGCACAAGTGTTCAAAAATAAAATTTAAATATATGCAAAGAAAATACCTACTTAATTTACATTGGCAATGAAAGTGAAATGAAATAAATATAGTTTTAGAATAAAAATCAGGCAATCTTGTTAATAAGAGAATAAATGGCTCAAAAGAACAGCTGGGTTTTGATAATTCTTATATTGGCATTCAAAATGCTACAATGTACCTCAAATGTATAAACGGAGCAGTGTTATTACAGTAATTAATGAAAGCAAGAACAGACATAAAGCTTCACCCCATTTTCTTTATCTTTCAGTAAAAATCATTTAGTAAAGATATGAGTACAGTCTTAGAGGCAAAAAAAAAAATAAATGAGGGTCCTGGTAATAATTTTGTGTGAGTAGACATTTTTATTTAACTATGCACCAATCTATTATTTAAACAGATAAATATTTATGAGAAAAGAAAATGAACTGGTATATTTGACTCTGTCAAAATCATAGATTCATGGCACAAGCAGTTATTTAAAATACCCAACAACTAGTATTTGGAAAATGCTCAACTTCACAAATATTCAAAGAAATTATCATTTAAACAAGATATATTTTATCCCTATTAAATTGTTCCTCTGCATCTCCCCCTCTCAAATGCTAATACCCAGTTTTGAGGAATGTGGAAGGAGGGACAGGAAAACACTTTCTAGCCTGTTGTGGGGAGTGTTGGTTGACTTGTCCGGAGCACAGATGGACAATAGTAATGGGAAACTGCAGACTTGTTTGCATCTTTTTCACCTAGGAAATCTTTAAGAAAACAGTGAGAATCATGTATAAAGATAAATTATATTATGTTTAAAAGGGGAAACAACAACTATCACACAACTTAACTGTTTTTGTTATAGAAAAAAAGGAAACAACACAAATATTCACTAATTGGGAGCTAGCAGATAAGTCCTAGTGGCCTTATACCATCTACGCCATGGCCTAGTACATAGTTATGAAAGCTCACAGTGTGGAAGAGTCAATGGAATGGAAACATTTCCCTGGTATACTGTGAAGTGGGCAAAACCAGGCTGTAAGACAGTAAATACCCTTTGGGTCTGATTTGGATAAAAACATGTACACGTGCGTGGAACAAAACGCCTGGAAGATTTCACACTAAAGTGCACCCAGTGATGATCTCTAGATTTATGGTAAAGACATCTTTCCCCACTGAGATTTTTCATAGACTCCAAATTTGCAACATGCTTGTCAAATTCTGTAACTAGGAAAGAACTTTTAATGATTTTTTATGTTACCTTCTCCAGGCCCTCGTACAATTTACAAAGCTACAAGGTGCCAATCTTGTCTTAAACATAGTCTAGGAATATTTAGCATTCTCTTTCAGTGAAGTTTTTCAGCTCCCCGCTCTTACCATTTGCATCCACAGCCTCTCTGGCTCTTCTCGGGAAGAAGAACCATCTCTACAACAACCTTCAGTTAGGACACCATTTGGAATCCACTCTTTAGCTTTCTCATCTCCAATGTTTTGTTTCCTCTTTTCCAACCTCTCACTCTCCTTCTCTTTCTCCTTTCTCCCTTCCTTCCTGTGCGCTAACCCTCACCCCTCAATCCCTTATCTTTCCTTCCTTCTCGCCACTCTCTTCTCCACCTGCTGTCTACCTGTGAGCCAGATCTGGCAGACAACACTTCACTTCCTCAGTAGTAGAGCAAATGTCAGAGTAACCCAGTTTCTGGGGGCTGTTAGCTATTCTATCACTCAGTAGAGCTTGGGAGCCATTTTGAGAAAGTGCTGTGGCCTTTGATTTGGGCTTCTAGGGCTGACACAGTGAAGAGCGGGACTGTAGAGCTTGCTGATACTTGGTGGCCCATGGAAGTGACTTCATTCAATTGATGTCACTCTATTCATATCCCTCAGCAGTCACAATCTCCTGTCTCCCCAGGACAGCTCAGGGTTGGCTTCAACAGTGCACATCACCAGTCTGCTTAACTGATTTAAAAAAATTTATTTTAACTGTTTCATTCATTCATTCATTCCCTTGTTAATTCAAGGAACGCATTCTTTTTATCAACTAATTCAAATATTGCAGAAGTGTATAGTTTCTTCAGAGGTCACTATTTTTAGATCACGCATTAGTCTATCCTGATATTTGCCATACATCCAAAACTGTGTGTGTGTGTGTGTGTGTGTGTGTATGTACTTGTATGAACATCTCTATAGATTTTTTTTTTTTTTACTGGGAATCAAACTCAAGACCTTGTGCTTGCCAGGCAGGCACTTGTACCACTGAGATATATCTTTGGCCCTATAGATTTTTATTTAAAAATATTAATTTTTTCTGCTGGGTGCAGTGGCACACACCTAATGATCCCAGCTACTCAAGGGGCTGAGAATCACAAGTTTGGGGTCACTGTAGGTAAGTTTGAGAGACCCTGTCTTAAAATAAAAAGGGCTGGGGATGTACTGCCACACAACCTGGGCTCAACCTCCAGTACTGGAAAGAAAGAAAGAAAGAAAGAAAAAAGAAAGAAAGAAAGAAAGAAAGAAAGAAAGAAAGAAAGAAAGAAAGAATTTAAAAAATTGCAAAAAGGGGATTATTCTTTTCTACAACTTGCTCGTAGTCATTTTGTAACTGATAACCATTTAAATTAATTCATTTTTCATTTTTACCACCCATACTGCAGAAACATCTGTGTGCTTCCTGCTGGAAAAAGGTAGATCCTGTCCTAGGCTCTAGGTGCAGCCGGCCCGCATGGCATTAAGCACACACTTGCTATTCATGCCTGCATGAGGCCACACTCTGGCAGCCTGAGTACTTGTGCAAGTTACAGCTCATTGAGTGCTCTTCATGTGCCTGCTGGGCTCCTGCTCCCTATAGCCCATGTCCTAGAGGAGGACACCAAAACCGAGAAGATACCATTACTTACGGGCCATCACAGAAACCGGAGGAGTCTGGCTCTAACTCCCACCAGTTTCACCCCCTACAACCCCTGCTGCCCTTTGCGGCTCAGTCCTACGTGGGTTGATGTCCTACAGGGCAGATTTCTAAGTCAAAAGTTTTTATTGCTCATGGTGGCACAAGATTCTAAAAGGAAGATGAAAAAAATGAGGGCTTGTACATGTAGATATGATTTTACAGACCTTAAAATATATTCATGGCTGGGATGTTGGTGCATGTATACAGTTCCAGCTACTTAGAAGGTTGAGACAGGAGGATCTCCAATTTTGAGGCTAGGCTGGGTACTTAGTGAGACTCTGTCTCAAAAATAAAAAGGGCTGAGGATGTAGCTCAGCACTCCTTGCGTTCAGTTCCACTAACACACACACACACATGCACACATGCACACACCCATGCACACACATGCACACATATTCATAGATTCCTATGAGATGTAAGGATGATGATTAAAATACACATCCGATTGATGTCCAAATTTAGTTTCCTTGCTTTTGCAGCATAAATGCAACTGTAGCATCTTGGCCTATTCAGGCAAGAGTTACCTTCCTAGTTTTTTTCTCTTAATTGTATTGCTTGCCATTAAACCTAGTAGACTGTCACATGGAAAGTTACTCTTAGCACACAAAGAGATGACCACCAGGTGCCCTTGCTTCTCCTCCAGTACCTGGCAGCCACAGAAGACATTGTTCACCATGTGACACATTCACCCTCCCCCAACGCCATGGTATGATTGTGTCCCTTCCAACATTTACAGAAAACCTAATTCTCACTGTGGTGGCATTAAGTGGTGAGGCCTTCAGGAGATGATTGGTCCATGAGGGCTCTGTCCTCACAAATGAATGGGCCCCTTAAAAGGAGAGGGCGAGCTTATCCTTTCTGTCACTCCCACCATGTGAGGACCCAGCACTTGTTTCCTCCAGAAGATGCAGCTTCACGGTGTCATCTTGGAAAGAATAACAAGGTCCCTCAGCAGACATCAAACCTGCCAGCACTTTCATCTTGGACTTTCAACCTCCAAAACTGTGAGAGTGAATTTCTGTTCTTTATAAATTACCCAGTCAAAGGTACTTTACTGAAGCATCATAAACGGACTAAGACAGTTACCTATGGCAGAGCCTCAGAACTCTTCAAGACCCAGCATTTCAGGTGGCCACTTTGAATCAGTTGGACTTGGCTGAGGGCTGAAATCTGTCACCTTTAGATTTATTAATTTCTTTCAACACATAGTTGTTGAGCTCATGTGCCTGGCACAGTGTTGGATCCCAAGGGCCCAGCTGTGACCCGTACCATGTTCGCCCTGTTCTTAGGGGCTCCATGAGTGAGAAGGAAGGCGGACAGTAGTTAAAGTGTAAGTCCTGTTCTATCAACTGGTATATAGATGAGAGCAGGGACCACAGATGCACATCTTAGGGAGACATTTGCTTTGTAATGCTGAGGAATAAACCGAGGGCTTTGCACACGCTAGGTAAGTTCTCTACTACGGAGCTACACCCCGTACCGAGACACTTCTTTAAATGGAGCCCTGAATGGCAGGCAAAAGTTGACAGGTAGGTAGGACAGAGACCAAGGTGGCTCCTTGAGGTGATGGTAACAGCCACGTGGAGGCCCTGAAATGCAGAAAGGGAATGCAGAAAAACTTGGTGTGCCCGGGGCCCGCGGATCCTGAGGGAGAAGGGTAAGAGGTAATTCTGTGCCAAGATGCATTCAGAACAAATCAGGCAGCTTAGAGCCCATGGTAGCGATCGAAGTCTCTTTCCTAAGGCAGTAGGAAATCTTAGGCAGGTTTTAATTAGGCAATCTTAATAGATTTGCCTTTTTAAAGACTGAAGCGTAAGACAGAGTCTTAATGTGGCCGGGTCCCTTTTCCTTTTGCACTATTTAGAGAAAAATTTCAGGTTAAACTTTTTTGAGTGCCTGGAGCACAATATAGAAGCTACTCTAGTGCTTACAGCTAACACCAGCAAACAATTCTATAGCACTAACACTGTGACATCCTCTCCCCATCTGTTTTGTGATTCACAAACATTTCATTTTTTGACATTCGATATTATATCTGATTATATACTGCTACTAGCCTCATCTTACAGAGGAGAAAACTTATGTGCAGGGTGGAGAAGCAGCTGATCTTGGCTCATCACTAGTGATCCTGGATGCAAACCCAGAAGGCCTGGCCTCAGAGTCTAGGCTCTCGTTGTGGGCATGGATGCCCACGTCTCCCTCTCTGAGAGCTGACAAAGCCACCCATCCTTCACCAGGACCCAGCACAGTGCCTCTAGTCCAGCCGTACCCACTCTTTGGCCAATGATCCATTCACTCCAGGAATCAGGACATGTCTATCACCTGGGTACAACAACTATCATCACTCTAGTTTCTGCAGTTAGTTGACACCTTTTCTGTTTGTCCCTTATGCTTAATGTTACATGTCAACTTGGCTAGACCATGCAGTATCCCAATATTTGAAACTAGGTGTTTCAGTGAGGGTGTTGGATGACATTAGTATTAAAAGTTGGTTGGTTTTGAGCAAAATAAATTGCCCTCCATAATGTAGGTTGTCCTTATCCAATCAGCTGAAGATCTAATTAGAAGAAAAAGACCCTTTTCACTTGTGCAAGAGAGGACTCTACAGCCTTAGGACTCAAATTATAATAATGCTAGCTTACCTGGCTCTCCAGCCTGCTTGCCACTCTGCAAATTTTAAATTTGCTGTCTTCCGTAACTGTGTTAGCCAATTCCTTATAATAATCTCTCTCTCCCCTACCCTCCTCCCTCTGCCTTCTCCCTCTCCTTCTCTCCCCCAACCCCTTCTTCGGTCTCATATACTCAAACATCCCATTGGTTTTCTTCCTTTGGGCCTTCTGGCTTCTGGTCCTGATTTGTGCTGGGATAGAAGCTGACCCCTTTGGTTGACATTCTGCTTAACTCTCATCAGCTTCTCAGTTTGAGCTCCTGGCTTGTGCCTGACTTGATTTTACCAAGGCCAGGAGAGCCCACCTACCAGCTTTTTCCTCCCAGGCTGGCTCCCAATTAGAAAAAGCTCAGACTTCTTTTGCACCCTTTCTAAAGCGTGCTTGGATTTTAGCCCAAAGCTCTACTTCCCTCCATCACCATTTCCAGGGCCAACTGTACTGCTAAGTGAGAACTCTTGGCTCTGCACAGGTCTCAGGTTCTGGCTTCTTTTCCTCTGCTTCCCTGCATCTTAGCATTCCTGGCATGAGGGACCATCAAAAGAGCAGAGTGTTTGGGTGTCTAGTTGTAAAGAAGGAAGAAAGGGGTAAGGACTCCAAGGAGTTTCAAGATCAAGAGTGGGAGTATCCAGAGAAGAGGGGTCTGTCACTGAAAGAGGGAGGAGAACTTCAAAATTACACTGTGTTGGGCTGTAATGCTGAGTGACATTTTGTCAGGAGGGACTAGACATGGGATAGTGACACAGATGTTTCATTTCCTGGCATGAGCTCAGGAAAGGTGGAGGATGCCAGGTGGATGAGGTGTGCTTAGAAATGGAGAAAGGAATAGGAGAGTGGGTTAGAGAGGAGAGAATGGGAGAATTATTTCATGCAAACAGAATGACCAAAGGATGTGTTCCTTTGCCCTGGCCCAGATTCCCTTAAAGGCACACCTTCCCTTAGACTCTATAACACAAGGAAAGCAGCATTCTATACTGTTCTGGTACTGTTAGGTGTCGGAATCAGATTCTACTCCCAGATCAGCCATGGGGGTGTCAGCTCCCTCATCTGGGACACAGGGGTGCGTGGAGCATCCTAGATAAAGTCTAACATTATTCCCAGCTATTAAATTAAGAGTTTGACATAAATATCACTCTTAGGAGTGATTATAAGAGCAGAGTTATATATTTATAGATATGTTTGTATAATCTTTTAATTATAAAATTTCAAACATACACAAAAGTATGTTTTTCCAGTTGTTTAGATATTCCCACATTTGCTTATCTATTCATTCCCCCCTCCTCTTTTGATTGAATTATTTTAAAACACTGACATCATGGCTTTATATCCTCCAATGTTCTAAAATATGCAGACATTTAAGAAATTATGAATTCATTATTACACTTGACATAAAGAACTTCGTATCATCTCCTGTGTAGATCATAATAAACTCTTTTCAGTTGTCTCAAGAATGTCTGTTTACAGTTGTTTTATTTATATTAGGATCTAGGTAGAGGACACACGTGACATTTTGTTGTTATGTCTCCTTAATTTCTTTTAAGGAACAGATATATTAATTACAAATGTGTTTTTGTGAAGCCAAAAGTGATGAGCCTGAGCAGCATTTAAGGAGACTATGTAAATGGTATTGCGACCAAGTGACCTTAGCTGGCCTCTCTTCTAAGGGCGGCAGGTCCTGTTCCCATCAGCTTCTTTTTCGTGGCCCCTCCGGACCCATTTTTGAAGAAACATGCAGAGCTTTAGCTGTAATTGTTTTAAACCAAAGGGAACTGAGCAGTTGAAACCCTGCGCAGTGCTTTCAAAACATCTCTCCGCAGTAGCCGTGTCACCTTTTTGTGGAACAGTGATCAGAAACAGACCTTTGGAGTTGTCCTCCTTTTACAAATCTAAAGAGTTTTGTGGTCCTATAGAAATGACTTTATATTCTACTCCAGCAAATTAGTGTAGCCACTGATGTGCTTGATCTCTTTTCTTTAATTTTCACCAGTTTCCTGCTGATTTTGATTTAATTCCAAGTTACGGCACATTCCTTTAGAAAACAGGAAGACTGGAGTCCTGGGACCCAGCCCTTTCTCTGCCAATGCCTGGCTAAACTACGTCACCTCTCTGGATTTCTGCGGGTTGTAACTGAAGACCCCGATGAAAACAAGCAGGACACAGAGTGATTGACCAGAACCTTTCCCAGAAACATTGTCACATGGCTGGCACTGTCTCTGCTATCCACATCCCTCTTTTTCAGTGACTGTCTTCAGCTTGGGTGGCCCCTTCCCTTTGTACTTCCCATGATACTCTTGGTGTTGGTATGGCTATTTCTTCTTTTTCCTCCCCCTCCTTTGAAGCCTGTCCTTCTCAGTAGGGCTCTGGGCTCTCTACCCCTTTATTCTCTATCTCACCTAGAGACCCTCTTTCAGGTTGGAAAAGATTAGTAAATTTTAATTAGTGCCCTCCTTTGAGATATAATTGGTGCTTCCAATTCAATATGTCCTCCTTTGGGGTCATTTTCATTTTACTGGAAGAAAATGTTTGACTAATTATTGGTAAAATTTTAGCAACTAGTGTCCAGTTAGCTTATAAGGGCCTTCCTGGGTGTATTTACAACCCAATCCAGAGTAGGCTTTTGTTCTGCTCATGGATGGAAAGCATCTTTAAGAGAGAATAACATCTAGTAGGACTTCATAGAGGGGAAGGCACAGAGTGGTGGAACCACAAATGGTCTCCGGAGCTGCAGGACTGCAGTGACTCACACAGCCAGAGAGCAGCACACGGGCCAGGGGACTCCATGCACCCCAGAAGTCTCTGGCATGGACAGGAGGTGGGGACAGAATATGGGTATTAAGTCTACTTAGATTTATGTTTGAATCCCAGCTCAGGGCCTCACTAGCTCTGTGAATTTGGACAAGTCACTCAACTTTAAGCCTTTTGTACCTGTAAAAAAGAATAATAATATTTACCTCATAAGATTACTATGGAGACTAAATGAGATAATTGTTGTGAAAGTATCTGGTAAAATATAGATTTAGGCTCTATCTCCAGACATTTTGGGTGGATTCCAGATATTAACATTTAGCTTTTTAAAAATTCCTCAAGCCATTAGAGTTTCAAGGTTTATAGTAGTTGTGTTAATATATTTTAGCTCATTTTACATAATTCATGGTGTTACCTAGGGCACAGGCCTGATGTTGGTAGAACATTGGTTCCTCATATCCAAAAAGGAAATATTGCAGGACAAAGAACTTTATTAGACTTGTGGAATTACAGGGTTTGGTGGCCATCCAGTCCATCACTCACCTATTGGTTGAATCCTCTTGCCAACTGGTAATTCAGGCCAGTGTTTCTTAAACTTTGGCTTCCTTAGAAGGCTCCTTAGCTGGTATCAGACTTACCCAGAGAGCTTGTTAAAATCTAGACTGCTAAACTCCAGCCTTAGAGATAATGCATCAGAAGTCTGGGTGGTTCCTGAGGATTTTCATTTCCAACATATCCCTTGCTCATACTACCTGTTTGGGGACCACACTTAGAGAACATTGATCCCAATGCTGGAGAGAAAGAGAGAAAGAGAGAAAGAGAGAGAGAGAGGTAGAGAGAGAGACAGACAGAGACAGAGAGACAGAGAGACAGAGAGACAGAGGCAGGGAGAGACAGAGACAGAGAGAGAGGGAGAGACCTAACTTCCTGAGACTGCTTTGCACAACTTCCATAGCTTGAAGCATTAACATATCTACCTTTTTAGAAAGTTCTTTCTCAAATCAATCCTAACTCCACTTCCCTGCCCTTTTCACCCATAGGTTCTTTGTTTCGCTCTTTTGACAACAGAGCTAAGAAATTATCCCATCATAGCCTAGACAGAGAATATCTTTTATTAGTTGTGCTTCGTGACTCACTATTCTTAGGGTAAAAGATAAGCTGGCTATAGTAACAGTCTGAAAATAAAGCAAAAACATCAAGTCATTCTAAGGAGAAAAAAATCTGCTCTTTTCCTGGGACAACAACTTCAATCAAACAAATGTGTTCTAATGTCCACTGTCTTTGGGGATGGGAGACACACAGTTGAGCACCACTTGAAGAAGTCCTATGAAAAACCAGAATAGCCACTCTGAGTTCAGTGGACACAGATTTCTAGCAATGGACAACTCACTGCTCCTCCATGGTTTTAACATAGCTTTGTGGACTTGTGACCATTCCAGCAATGAATTGCATATTTTGGCACACAAGCCACTTGCTGAAGAAATAAAAATTTAATGGCCATATATCTGAAAGTTTCTAACACTTCAGGGAGATTTCGAGATTTATTCTAGCATACCATACAATGAGTTTTATTGGGAACAGCAAAAATATATAATTTTAATAGGAATAGGTAAGCACAAAAAAGTTGACACCACTGAAAAAATATTGGCCATGCCAAAGCAACCCCCATAAAAGTTTGCAGAATGTTTCAGAAAAGAATCAGAGAATTATTTGGGGCTGATTTTCTAGTGGGGCTTCAGACAGGGTCTCATTTTTAAGGAAACAAATCTATGTTCCCAAGGGAAATCTAGGCATTTGCAGCATTTGAAGAGCAGCTGTCCTGCTGATTCTTGTAGCCATATGAATGTTGTTTCACTACATATTTGGTGAAAGACCCTAATTAATAATTAGAAAAATAAAAAGCCATATTAAAGCAGACAGGGCTTAGGAAGACACTTCAGGTTGAAATGAACTGCTCTTCTGCACCTAAAGCCTGGAAATTTAAATACAGTTATATATCATTTAACAAAAGGGAAAAAGATTTAAGAAATTCATGCATCATTACCTGATTCTGTCCTTATGGAGGATGTGTCCACATATTGAGATACTTTACTAAAAATATGATCTTATGGTACCTCCATTGCCTATACAGTCTGTCATGGGCTGAAAGAAATGTCATTAAGATGGTGCATGGCTGCGTTAGGCAAATTGACATTTTCACCCTTGGCCATAGTTCCATCTCTATTGCCCATTTCACCCCTGGTTCTAAGGTGATTAATTTCTTGCTGTTGATTTTAGGGTGCAAATCTTAGTCCTGCAGAACTTTAAAGTATCACTTCTTTGTGACATTAATATTTCTGAACTTCCTTTTCACCATCTGATCAAAAATGGGTGAGTGATACTAGCCCACAGATTGTTGTGAGATACAGTGGGGTATTACATGCAACACTATCAGCGCAGGGTCTGGTGAATAACATATTTCTACAGTCTGTGCACTTTGGGGTGAAGGTCAATAAGTAGCTACATATCTACTGTAAGGAAAAGAAAGCCAGATGGGCCCTCCTGAAGGTGAACTTTGCCCTACGTCTCCATTAGTCTTCACCAAGGGCTTATAGCAGTTCTTTCTAACTGTGTGCCCTGAATCATTGATATTCAATTTGCTCTTAGGAAGAAACATTGTGGGAAAGGTTTTTACGGTCAATACATTTGGGAGATGCTGCTAGCAGGCATAGTATATCCTATGTACTGCCCACCTTTTAGAGAAACCTGTTCAAGTTGGTTTAAGGTAGCATAGGAAACCTGCATTTATTTGTTAAGCTCTTACAAAGAAAAAACAATTATAATCAGGTGTGCTTTAAGGACCTCATCCCACTTCACTTGTTCTGTTACAGAAAACTAACACAAGGTAGAAATTAATGGGTAGAACCTAAGAGGGTATAAGAAAGCAGACTGGAACAAGTGGATGGAAAGGGCAGAAGCTACCAGATGCTACCACTGATATAAGGTTGCATTTTCTAGCCTTAGTCCAGTGAGAGTAATTTATTTTCCTGACAAACTATTAACACTCTTTGGGACACCAGAATGCCTCAGAGCCTAGTAAGTCCTTAAATTACATGAGACACCGTCCTTGATGCTTAATGTGGTCCCAATCAACACAAAACAGACATTGGCTCAATGTATGTGGCAACTTCTGGATAATTCTCACCCAAACAATGATTTCCTAAGGGCACGATTCATTTGTGAATTGTCACCACCAAGAAGAACTGCAGCACAAATCCTTCCCCTCTAAGCCTACTATTTTTCCTGTATATGAGTCTTACTGAGCAGACCTCTGACCAGCCAGTGCTTCTCTCTGATCAATCCTTTTTTGGGGGACACCATGGTGACTGTTCATAGAAGTTGTCCAAAGCCGAGGTGGCCACTTCCTTAGCCATTCCCATCAGTCAGACCTGTGCACCCAGCAGGTGCCAGAGGACTCAGGGGAGAAGGTGCTGCCAGCCAGCAGCACAGGACTTGATCTGCAGAGGCAGGCAGGAGACACTGAATAAAGGACTCTATTCTCCAACAGCAGATTTCATCGCTGCCAGGTTCACGTGGGTGTGTTTTCATTTTGCTTTTCCCTGCACTTGCAACTCTCTCTGCTTTCAGAAAGGGATCTTTTGTGTTTGGTCTCTTCCTGACGCTTTGGTAAACTTCCTGCCCACCAGCTCCCGATCTAGCTCTCTGTGCTGACTTGCCTGGGCGGCAAGGCCACGCTCACCACTCGCCGGCAAGTTTTCCCTCCCCAGCTCTGCACATTGCTGGCTACACGGCTCCAAACGTTTTCCCTTCTGTGGGGAAATGAGCTCTTGCCAGAGCTGGGCTCTGGGACACAGAGGACTGGCTCGTTGGCTGGCTGCCCTGATGATAATCTGGAAGCAATCAAGGGAAGAAAAAGATAACACAGCTGTGATTTTCAAGGAGACAGGTCCTGGGTTTTCTACCTGCCAACCATGTTTCCTCTGAGGAGTTTTTCAGCAAGTGCTGTAAAAGAGAACTTTTAATCTCATTTCAAAAACCTGGAGCCCCGAATGGTTCCAGATCTCAGGGAGAAAACAGGCCAGGGAGACGAGCGAGCTGAAGAGCCCGGGGTTTGTAAGGAAAGGCAGCTGAGGAAGGGAGGAGGGGCAAGGTGGGCAGGATGCCATTGCAATTCCGTGCCTCGGCTTCACATGTGCTTGAGAGGACTTGGTGAACTTGGCCTCCAAGTACTTTCACCCACAAGAATGATATGGTTTGGGTGGAGGCGGAGGGTGCTGCAGAGGTTGATGAATGTAAATCTGTCAGTGAGTGATTTGCAGACATCTGCCTGGAGCACTTGCAGACAAACACTGAAGCCCTTGAAGCCAAGGAAATGCCTGCCCAGGCCTGGGAAAAGCTGAGCCGAGAAGATCGCCCTGGAGACTGCTGGGCCAGGGAAAAGGATGTGTCAGTAATAAATAGTTTATCATTTAAATTGAGAGCTAAAAGGAGAGAAAATAAAAGTGACAAATCAATCAGGATCCAGAGAGCTTGGGAACTAAATATGGCTTTTGTTAAGAATAAATGAAAGCCACAGAAATGCACCACCAGATCCTGGCAGCTCCTGCTGTCCGTTGGGCATCTTGCATCCCTGCTGCCACTAGCCTGGCTTTAGTGGAGTGACAAGGCCTGGGAAGTCCCCAGCATGTGGCTTCAGAGACTTACTCAACAAGGGTGTTTCATCTTCCTTTGTACGTAATTGGCAGAATCACTTCTAGTTTACAGCAGTCATTCTGCCACCTCGTGCAGCCCTTCCCACAGCTGTTTCTGTGGTTACATTTAAAAACACTTTCAGTGTTTATTAGTTAATGCCCATTGTAGAAGGCCTGTGGTAGAAGGTAACTGGGTGTGGGGGGCTTCTCCAAGATCAGGCCTCCATAGACCAATCTTTGAAATGGGGATACTACTACTTATCTTGCAAAGATGCTGAAAGGATGGGTGTGCAATTGAGCGAACAGTTAAGTATGACTTTACACCTTCCCCATCCTGCTCCAAATGTCAGCTCTTCTAACACTGAATGTAAGTCTTGATTTAAGAGTTGTCTTTTCTGGCTGGTAAACTGATGGAATTGACACACAGGTAGGTATTTGGCAGGGATACACAAGGAGACCTGGTGCTTAATAAAATCCATCTTATTTCCTCCCCTGACAGTAAGTATTTGACGATGATCGCTTCCTGCTGTCTGTCTCCGTTCCAGCTTCTCCTTGTGACACAGTGGAAGTTGGCATCTTCTGCAGAAAAGGTCGAGAGATTCTGTCCAGAGTTCACCTGGACCGTGGTGGTGTAATGCAGTGAAATCCCCGTCAGCATGAAACCAGGGTGCGTGCAAATAGTGGCAGCCTGTGGTGCAGAAGTGGACTTTTGGCTGTGGTTTCCCAGACTACAAAGAGTAAATAGGTGCTTTCTCCTTTGTGCTACCTGGGGCGTCCCATAAACTTCACATTTTAAGATATGAAACTTCAAACTTCAAAACATGCTTTAAGTGGGGAAGGGAAAGCGGCATCTTTCAAAAACCTCCACTGGCTGTTCTTGTGAATTTTAAAGCAGCAGTAGCAGATGCTGTGCTGCCTATACCAGGGGAAAAATACACAGACCTGAAAGCCATGCCTTGGATTTGCTCAGAAAGACACAGTGGGAAGCTTAGCCTCCCAATTCACAATCATGGGATTTGGGGCTTTTTTTTTTTTCTTTTTTTGAGCTGAGCATTGAACCCAGGCCTTAGCACATCTACTGAGTGCTTACTTTTCCGACTCCTACTTTCCTTATCTTTTTCTTTCACTGTATTGTGAGAATTAAAGCAGGTGATTCATCTAAAGTCTTTTACCCGAGGGCATTACATATTAGTAAACATCAGTTAATGTTTATCAGCACTGACATACAGTGTGGCTTATATCACTCTTCTGTCACATCAGGTCAGCCTCTTCTCTGCAGTTCTAGGCTTCGTAGGACAGGAACTGGGTCTCTATTTCCTGAGCTCAAGATGGGGTCACAGCAGCTCTAACTGAGCACACATAGTTGATGGCCATTCAGCATTTGCAATGTTGGTCGTTCATGATAAGACAAAGTGAACCGTGAGCACAGAAGAATGGACTGAGGATCTACTTCAGGCTCTTTAGGTCATTATTTTTATAGTTCCATATATATGTTTCCGGGATTTTCCAGCAATACAATAACAATATTCCAAAATTTTTGATAAATTCTTATATTTCTAGTCAATTGTTTCCTCAATATATGAAGTTATCTAGTTTAGAAACTTTCCAGGCATTCTTAGCATGTATCCTTAGGATTTTTTTTTTTTTTTTTTTAATTTGGAGCGATTCTTACATTCCAATCTATCTCAACCTGTGTTTGTTTCCTCTAAATCCTCTGATATGAAGCTGATTCCCTCAATTCTGGTTACCACAGAGCAATGTTTGATTCGATAACTTAAATGTATTATTGATGTGGCCAATATGGAACATATTGTTCCAAGAACAGGAGGCAATAATGATGCCTCAGCAAACAAGATGCAGATGTTCTAGAAATGTCTATGCCAGACAAAAGCGGGCTGCAAGAATAAATAGGTGCTATTTATAAGAGTATGTGAATTTCTTTTCTTAGTCTCAAAATATCCTTACTACAGCCTTGAAAGTATTAGTAGGTTAAAATGAAACTGTAAGTATCGTTTGGGTTTTAAAGAATGTATGGCCAACAGTGTGCACGTTTTCAACCTCACTGACTCTCTCTGGGGGCTGCTTCTCAGAGCTGCCTGCAGGAATCCAAGCTGGACTGCCCAGCCTGATCGAGGGAGTACATCCGTGCCGGGAAAGACTGAGAGGCAGAGCCAGTGCCTGCTCCAGGACTGCGATGACAATGTCCTGCAGATCACACAGAGGTAGATGCCGGACTCATAGACACAAAATACCACTTACAGTCTAAACTGCTATACTGAAGAGACAGAAATTTCAAGGTTCAACAAAATCCATCTGCTTACAGTTTGACACATTGATAATATAATGCTTTCAAATGAGCATGAGGGAAGGAAAATAAAAAAGGACCAGACAGTGTCTCCTACACATTATCTACTCAACAGATTCCAATGCTAGGTTGACCTTATGTATGTATGTCCATCAATGCAGCTAAAGAAAACCATCACATCTGAAAGTTAAACGTGCTGATTCAGTTTGTGGAAACACATAACGGCCATCCAATTCTCTTTTCTAGTTTCTTTGAGGTTAAGGGCTAGAACCTACTTGAAGACCTGTTCCTAGCTTGAGAAGGACTGGGTTCCCTAGGGGAAAACCTCAGGAGAGGGAAAGGAAGAAAATGTTTTCCCCACTGGGTCCGTCAGGCTGCTTGGCCTGTATGGAAGGCCTGTGGGTCAAATTGTACCAAAAAGGTCACTAATAAGGGCAAAAGGGCTTGTTTTATACATTAATCCCTGCAGGCCTTATTTATTTTTCCAATACAGAGGGTACCTTTACCCATAAGTCAGACTATTTTCGCCTTTCCACTTTGGTGAGTAGCAAAGCAGCTTAGGCTGAAAGAGAACAGATAGGTGTGTGTTGTCCTGTGATCTGCAGACTCCTGTTGGAAGCGTTTCCATAATTATTGGAGAAATTTCTGCAAGAAAGATAGGGGGAGACAGGACTTCCACACATTCATGAAGCTGCCATTTCTGGCCCTCAGACTACCTGCAGCCTCTCAGCTGTCTGTTTGGAGTTAATGAAGACGGAGGTGGTGACTTCTCCACTCCCTCTCCTCAGGGGTACCCCACAATTTCCCCATATAGTCCGAAATGTAGGAGTTTTACATCTTTATTGTTTCCACTGTCTCTCTCAAGTATTACCCCAATTGTTTGGAGATAGTGTTAATTTATGAAAGCCTTTGGATGGCGGGGAGCTGGGAAAGTAGCTGGATTCTTTACTATTTATTCTCATGGAACAATTTCCCTTTATCAATCTTTGCACTACAAGATTTTTTCTTTTATGTAATTTTTTATAAGTACACTCCAGGTATTCAATGCTGATTATAAGAGTATAGGTGACTGATGAAAAAATTATTCTCTTGTCAAAGAGGTGAAAATTCCATAGCAGAGAAGCCAAGGGTCCTGCAGTGTGAGAGGATCCTATCCAGGGAAACTGGCAGGGATAAAAGCTGGCAGTTTAGGCAGAAGCTTACACAAGGTCCCTGGCCTGTGTGCATCTCGCTATGGGATCTTCCTTGTTAGGTTTCCCTCCCCACCTTGCTGTGTTACAACTCGTGCCTGCATCCTAACACCCCGACGTACATAAAGAATTAACTCCAGATTATGGGAAATATGGCGAAGAATGTTCAATATTAAGGTTTCAGGCCAAGTATGGGCCCATATTCTCAGCCAAGATAATTATTGGTGGGTGAAGGAACTATGCTTGCCTACACTTGTTGACTAAGCAGAGACAACATTCTAAGTTTCAGAGCTCTCACTTCCCTCCACAGAGTCACGATTATTCAGCACTTCCGTTAGTTGTCGGTTATTACAGCAGAAAAGCAATTTTAAATTAGAGAAAAGAGTTTTATGAGGGGAAAGATGAACATAAGTAAAACATGTCTTCTCAAGGTTCTGCATCAGGATACAGATGCAGGTACAAGTGCGTAGAGTTGGTTTGTGACATTGCAGGGCAGAATGGGAAAGGTGGGGATCATGGACTCTGCAGTGAGATTAACCCTGGCGTTGCCACTTATGGCCCATGCAAAGCACCCCGCCTCTCTGGGCCTTGCTCTCTCCTCATTTGTGTAATGGGGCAACAATAGTACTGATCTGGAAGGACTGTTGAGAGGATTAACAAAGATAAGGCTTGTGAGGCACTGAGAACACTGGGGAAAAAACCTTTCTCCTCTCTCTGGTTTTCTCTCTTACCCCAGCTATCATTACCTTCTTTATTTGCTGTTGAATGACACTTCTCAGGCACGGGGCTATTGCTGGGGAAGTGTAGGCACTCCCAAGTGCCTGGGCCCTCCCCGCAGCTTGGCACACTACAAGTGTGCATCTCCCTGGGACTCTCACTGTGTTTGTGTCCAACCTCCATCTGGGACACTGGCAGCAATGAGGGAGAGGGCAGAGAGCCCATCCCCAAGAGGAGGGACTGCACCCGTGTAGAGGCCAGAAGTCCTCACTCATGCTTTAGTTCTGTTAGACTTCACGTACAAAAATACATTCAAAGATAAAATATTAGCAAGTTTCAAGATGGTGTTCACAAAGAATTAAGCCCCAAGAGAGGGTCTCCTTCTGAGCATGGACCTGGATCACATGACCCTGAGGCTGGCACTGACAATTGCTGAAAAGATGGAAGTGACTTAGCAGGCAGTTAAAACACTATTTTGGTTATCAAATGATTCTTTGGTTTATGATGTTGAAATCAAGCGAGGCATGGTGACACTCACCTGTAATTCCAGTACTCTGGAAGGCTGAGAGAGGAGGATTGCAAGTTGGAGGCCAGTATGGACAAATTAGTGACTTAGCAAGACCCTGTCTCAAAAAATAAAGAAAGGGCTAGGGATGTGGCTCAATGCCAAAGCCTGGGTTCAGTCCACAGTACACCCTCCCTCCCTGAAAAGTGGAATCAGATTTCACTCTCAGTTTTCATAAAACCAGTACAAACAGGGTAAATCATTTTATGAAACTCAATGTGGGAATGGAGTGGGAAGAAGTGTGTTTTAACCAACAGTGAAGCTTAGAAATGTAGGTATAAAGAATCGTTCACAAAGACCTTTGTGCTCCTCTCCCCAAACACATTAGGTCAGTATTTTTCCAAGTATGTCACTTGAAAAATGTGCTCTATTGGGGATAATTGGGGACTGGATAGAGCAAAATTAAAAATGTTTTGAAACTTAAGTCTATCTACTTAGCAGGACTATTTTTTTTCCTGATTATTTTCTTTATGCCTTATTCTTTTGAAATTAATCTTAGACTTTGGAAGGAGTGAGAAACATGAAAGAGAGGTCATTTAACAAATTGTGATGTTATCAAGTTTAAAAGTGAATTTATAATCTGATAATTAAAGTTGGCCTCTCCATTTCAATACTGGATTTCAAATTATATCACTAAACTACAGTGATAAGAATAGCATGGTGCTTACTCAAAAACAGATATGTGGATCAATGGAACAGAACCGAGGACACACATTCTAATCTTTGACAAAGGAGTAAAAGAGATACACTTGAGGAAACAAATGTAGCATCTTTAACAAATGGGACTGGGAAGACTAGTTATCCACACACAGAAGAATGAATCTAGATCTGAATGTTTCATTCCACACTCAAATCAAATCAAAATGAATCAAATACTTATATGTAAAAACCAAAACATGGAATCTGCTGGAACATTAAAATACATCAAATTCTCGAAGACATGGGCATAGGGAAGGGAGTTCTGAAAAGAACTCCAACTGTATAAGAAATAACACCCAAGAAGTCAATGAGTGGAATCATATCAAATAAAAGCTTCTGCAGAACAAAGGAAACAACTAACACAGTGAAAAGACCACCCATAGAATGAGAAAAAAATTTTGCCAGCTACTCCTCAGGCAGAGGACTGGTATATCTAGAATGTATGAAGAACTCAAAAATTAGACCCCCAAAATTAAAAAAATCCAATAAAAATTGGACAATTTAATTAATAGGCACTTCTCAAAAGAAGTACAAATGGCCAATAAATACCTGAAAAAGTGTTCAGCATCTTTGGCCTTTAGAGGAATGCAAATCAAAACAAAACTGAGGTTCTATCTTACTCCAGAAAGAACAGCTATCATCAGGAACTAAAAACACAATAAGTGCTGGCGAGGTTGAGGGAAAAAGAAAGCCTTCTTCATTGTTGGTAGGAGCATAAATTTACGTGGCCACTATGGAAATCAGCATAGATGTTTTTCAAAAAACTAATAGTAGAAATTCCATCCAACCCAGCTATTCCTCTAATAGGTATCTTCCTAAAAGTGTTAAAGAATTAATATTATGAGCATACATGCATAACCATGTTTATAATAGCAAAATTCATGATAGCTAAATCTTGGAAATGATCCAGACATCCATCAACACAGATGAATGGATAAAGGAAATGTATTTATACACAATGTAATTCTACCTTGCTACAAAGAAGGATAAATTTGAGTCATTTGTAAGAAAATAGATGCACCTTGAATCTATAATGTTAAGTGAAATAAATCAGACACACAAACTTAAATATAGTATGGTTTCTCCTATATGAGAAACCCAAAGTATAAATAAATTAAGGAGCAAAATAAAAGTTAGACAACAGGAAACATTTTGCAAATGGGAAGAAGACTAAGAGATGGAGGGAGGATTGGAGAGAAGAGATAGAAAAGAATTAAGATGTGTCATGCACATGTACTAACTACCTACAATAAATATGTTCATTATGTATCCAAAATACACATTAATAAAAAAGAAAAAAGAAACTAAATATAGAAATTCCATTTGATCCAACTATACCTCTTCAGGGTATCATCCCAAGAGTTAAAGTCACCATATTATGGTAATATATTTATACCCATGTTTATAGAAGCATAATTCATAACAGATAAATCTTGAAAGTGGCCTATAGACCCACCAAGAAGTGAATGTATTAGAAAATGTAGTATATGCACACAATAGAGTACTACTTGGCCATAAAAAGGATGAATTCCAGCCATTTGTAGAAAAATGGATGCACCTAGAATTCATAATGCCATGTGAAACAAATCAGACACAGAAGGTGTCTATCACATGTTAAGGTTAACTATCACATGTTTCTCTCATAAGAGAAACCCAAAGTATAAATAATTTAAAGAGTAAAATAAAAGACAGATGATAGGAATCAGGGAGGTAGGCTTTGTGGAGATGGGAATGGGATCTGGAGAGGGAGGGAGCTAAGAAGACAAGAAGGGGAAAGGGAAGTAAAAATGATTAAGATGCGATATGTACCAATATGGGCACACATATATGTACCAATTCCCCACCTGGAATGTAATCATCATGTATCACAAACATGTAGTAATAAAACAAGCCTCTCAGTTCTCCAAACACATCACCTCCATGGCCCATTCTTTTGCCTTCTATGGCTATACAGTTCCAAGACCACAACCTTGATCCCCTTCCTCTGTCTTTGGCTCACCTACACCAGTACCCACTAGCACTTCATCTTGCTAATTGATGAATTAAACATCCACAGAACAATGGCCATCACCGTCAGTCACCTCCTGCAGTCCCCTCACTTCTCTGCGTGCCCCTTAAACTCCAAGACCCATCCTTACAGAGGTCAACACCATTAATTCTTTCATCCTTTTCTCCCCCACCAAATTTGGCTGGCAGAACCTCAGTCCTGGCAAAAATGCACTGATGTTGGCCCTGTGCCTGTATCAGGCTGCAGACAAACTCCCTGTTGTGCTGGTATGTCTCACTTCACACTCCCACCTTCGTATCTCCAATGGGTATTCAACGTGCTGCAATACTATGTATTTTACTTTCCCACTCTGCAGAATTACCATTTTATTGTTTCTCCTCCTCAGCCTCCCCTATTTTATCTTGTGAGCCTGCTGCAGTCTTTACTAGAAGCAACTAGGCAGTATTCATTCTTCACCAGTTCATCTACCTAGCCTGTTTCTTCTTTCCTCCTGATAGAGTGTTCTTACTTTGACCTATCAAGAAGCTACTTGTACTCTGTATCTGTCTCCTCATCTTTCAGTTCAGAAACTTTTTTTTTTTTTTGTTTTTTTGAGACAAGATCTTGCTATGAAGCTCACTTTGTAGCCCAGCCTGGGCTTGAACTCACAATGATCCTCCTGCCTCAGCCTCCCAAATGCTGGGATTACAGGCATGTGCCATCACACCTGGCCAGAAGCTATACCAACACCTCATGACTGCATCTACAATATCCCTAAAAAAAGTGCTCTGATACCATCTGTCTAAAAACTAAAAAATGAACTTGACTTGATCCCATTTATCCTTCTAGCTTGTAATCCTTTTTAGGTCCCCTCCACAACATTTTTTGGTACCTGTGATTGAATTCAAGGGCTTCATACCAAGCTACAGCCTTAGCCCTTTCTGTTTGTTTTATTCTGAGACAGGGTCTCACTAAATTTCTAAGTTGCCCAGGCTGGGCTCAAACTTGTAATCTTCCTGCCTCAGCCTGCCAGAGTGCTTGGATTACAGGTGTGCACCATCACAGCTAGCTAGCAAACCTTCTTAAAGAGTGGTCAGCAACTGTTGTCTCTACTTTCTCATCTCAGATGTGCAGATTAGCTCAATGCAGTTGGATTCTGTCCCCACTGCTCCTACTGAGATTACTTATGTCAAGGGTATCATTGCATCCATGCACCAAACCCAGAAGTCTTACTTCATATAGAACACTTTCACATTTTTGATATGCCTTAAAAATTCCACAAAACTTGACTTCCATGATGCCACAAGTCTAGTTGTCTTCCTACCCAACTGGCTACTCCTTTGCTGGCCCCTCCTCTATGGTAGATCTTTAAATACTGGAGATTTCTGAAGCACATTTCTGAGTCCTCTTCTAATCTGTGGGTGATCTCATCAAGCCTTAAGGGTTTCAGTATGATCAGCACACCAGTGACCCTCAAATCTGTCTCTCTCTGCCTCTGCTGACCTTTCCATGTAGCTTCAGATTTTCTATATTCAATTGTCAACCTGCATCTGTACATGGATATTTGGTAAGGAATTCAAGCTTTGTAGGTCCAAAACAGAATAGTTGATACCCCCACCCATAATAATAATAAGCAGGCTTGTTATTCACTTAGTGCTACAGCCAAAAGACCAGGATCTTGATTTTTTCTTTTCTTTACCCTTCCATGTCAAATCTATCAGCTAGACTTGTTAACCTCAGAAGGCGTCCCTAACCCGCTACTTGCCCCACATCCAGCACCACCGCTCTGCCACATGCGTCGTCTTCTCTAGTTTCAACAACAGCAATGACTTCCCTATTTCTTTGCTTCTATTCTTGCACCCTTATAATTCATTCTCTACACAGCAGCCAGAGAGATGCTTAAAAAAATGTAAGTCAAACCATGTTTAAGTCCTATCAAAGGCTTCTCATGACACTGGGAATAAAATCCAACCTTCTTGTGCTAGTTATAAGCTCTACCTTCTGTAGACCCTGTCAATTTCTCCACCTACCTCATCCAACCTTCCTGTGTACCCTGGACATACTTCAACCACATTGGCCTTCTCTTCGTTCCTCAGACACAGCAAGCTCATCCCATCACAGCTAGCTAGCAAACCTCCTTAAAGAGTGGTCAGCAACTGTTGTCTCTACTTTCTCATCTCAGATGTACAGATTTGCTCAGTGCAGTTGGATTTCTGTCCCCACTGCTCCTACTGAGACTACTTATGTCAAGGGTATCATTGCATCCACGCACCAAACCCAGAAGTCTTACTTCATATAGAACACTTTCACATATTTGATATGCCTTAAAAATTCCACAATAGGGATTCCTATTAGTCAAATTTGGAATAATCTCAACACCAAAAAGAATACTAGTTATTATAGTTCTTGGATAAAACAAGAATTCACAATTTCATAGTATAAATAACAAGGGTGACATTTAAGCCACCACTGAATAAGAAGAGTAGCTCTCTAAGTGTGACAGCCTGAGGCCACAGAAAGACTTGCACATGGGCCTCTGGGTTACGATGAGCTTGCCTTTGATTCCTTTTAGTGGGGAACAGTGTTTAACCATGATATGGGCTCTAGATGTGTTCATGATTACTGAGGTATCATTGTGTTTTAGCCTCAGAACTACAGCACACACACACACACTTCTATCTATCTATCTATCTATCTATCTATCTATCCATCTATCTATCATCTATCAAACATCTATCTTACTAATCATAAATTCACACTGACACAATTCCATTCCAACACTACATCCTTTGTTCTAACTGGCCCCTTTCATATAATTGTAGTCTGATTTTTTTTTCTATCTGACAATCCTGACTCTCATTATCCTGGGTGTATTTAATCTCAGCCCTTATGCATATATCCCATCTTCTGGTCACATAGATTGTCTCCTTAGCCAACTGCTGTTCAGTATTAACTAATAACTCTCCAGTTCATAGTCATTCATTTATTGAATATTTATTGAGTATCTCTATCAAGCATAGTACTAATTGCTATGGACATACTAATAAACAAGGCAGGTGGAATATCTGTCCTCATGGTTGTTATTCTACCATGTGTCTCTGTTCTAGACAACTTGCCTTTATTAGATTTTAAAATCAGTCATATAAAGCTTTGTTTAATTCTTTTTGTAGAATTAGGTATAATTACTGTTCATATACACTTTGCTGTTTCCATGTAGTCTCAAGTTAAAGAATGTCTTAGGTAGACAGGTTGATAAACATATAGACAATGTCTTTAATAGATTTTATCTGATTCTGCTTCCAAAACACAGAGTAGATGTAACAAGGAAAGCAATGGTTATTTCTCTGTATTATGTTATATGCTAACCTTACCCAAGAGTCATAAATTTTGACTTTAAGATATACTTCATAATGAATCTGCATTTTGTCACATATCTCAGAGTGACTTGATGACCTGATTTATATGTTGCAATAAAACAAAACGAGCCACTATAAAAGAATGCAGGTTTAACTGTATAGGCCTGATTACTCATCTGCAAGTCAGCAGAGTTCCCTGTACAAGTAGATGTGTGATAGAAATTGGTTACTTACATTAAAAGTTTATTAGCATACAGCTTAGGTACTGCTGTGGTATGTGTTGATCGACATTTGTTCACAGCATTTCTCGTTTGTCTCTACCCTTTCCACTTCTCCACGATTTGGAATTTCTATCACCTTTATAATCAGATCCTTTGAAAGCTTTTAATCCTTTATTTTATTTTTCTACTTATTGTGGCTGCACATCCTGCTGAGCGGCCTTGGCAAAAACATTTTTTTCAACTTTTAACATCTGTAAACATAGAATTTCACTGGTAATTTTTGCACCTCCCTCTGAGAGAGAAGACGCTAACACAGATATTAACAATTGTTTACGAGCCCTGATTTGTGGCAGATAAGATGGCTTCTTCGAGACTCAATTTAGGCATAAATAAGTTACTTTATATTCCATTTCCTTTAAAAAAAAAAAAACAAGTCTGGTTTTGTTCAGACTCCTTATTACATTTAGCTTCTGTTCTCATAATCCATCAAAATTACCAGCTGAGAGATCAAAACATAAAAATAAGCATTCCTGTTTTGAAGCATACTGTTTAAATAACTGCAGCACCCTTCCAACATGTGGGTCTACCTCCTATATGCTTCTAGGATTTCTTGCAAACCAGACTCAGTTGTCTGCTGGGTCAAATGAACCCTGCAGAATGGATGAGAACGAGTACTCTATGTGGACGACAACTTTCCATTACTGTATTTAATCTGAGCTCAAAGCCTTCATTTGCTTTCGGCTTCTCTTTTTAGTAAAATCCAATTTATAAACTTAATTTTCATTCCATGTCATGCCTACAGGAGGCCACAAGAAAGCACCGAGACACTCAGAGCCACCAAGGCACTCCCCAACACAAAGGGATGCGATTGTGACTCTTGTCATTTTTAGAAAGGGACAAAGCTCACTTTCAAAGAGTTTCAAATAGCCTTGGCAAGAGAAAAACCTTCTGAACAAGGTATGTGAATGAATGAATAAGGGCTGTGTATTTTTAAGGTGGGGGGCCAAGTTTCCATCTGGCTTTTCTTCTTTTCCATTAGGATGTCCTAGCTGTCAAAAAGCTTTTAAGTGCTCATTCTAAATAATAACAGAGAAAATAGTAGTGCTGAGCAATGCTTACCTGCAGAGACTCTCCAAGTTTGGATGGAGGCTACCTAAACGTACAACCGTGTACCCGGCAGGGCTCTACTTTTGGGAAGCAGTTCTCAAGCATCACCCAAATTAATCACTCTGGACTGTGCGTATAGTTAAGCTGTAGAGCTCTTGCCCAGTATGTCCAAGGCCCTGGGCTCAATCCTTAGTACCAAAACAAAGCAAGATTTATAAAGCTGGGCTGGGAGTGTAGCGCTACGGTTGAGCACACACTTAGCAAGTATGAGAGGTTGAGTTTGATCTCCTGTACCAGAAAAAAAACCAATTAACCACCTTGGAGTAATATTTAGAATGCAGATCCCCACCAGAGACCTGGTTTGTGTGATTAGGAATGGGCTCAGAATTTTCAGAATTTCCTGGTGTGATTCAGCTATGATGAACTGTCCCTTGAAAAACACCATTTAAAGCATTGAGGGAATGCTTGGCTATCACCATACACATCTTCATGGTATAGATACTCTTCTGAGAAAGCTATATGCACACACACTTGTGGTAAAGCCAGTCAAACATTACCTGTGACTTACACTCTTCTTTCTGAGAAGCACGTCCTGTTTGTTCTTCTGCTGTGGTGAGTAACACAAGTTCTGTAAATAGCACCTGACCGAAACCTGTGAAATCCTCCACTCAAAGGAGCAGTGTAGTGGTTCCAACCACACTCTGATAGATTAATATGGATCAGTATAGTTGGAAATCCCTCACAGAGAGAGGACAAACATTTTGTCTCACAAAATAATAATTGTCAAGTCCACTAGCTGAACTCACCACTGCCCTCCTTTGCTGAATTATTTGCTCCTCTTCCCTGTAGATGTGGTTGTGGTTGTGGTTGTGCTGTGAGTGGGTCTCAGGCTGGGTAGGGGCTGTGTTGTGATTGTATTTCCAGAAGTTTCCAGAGTTCACGCTGGAGCTGACCTTCCAGCCACAGAGGGGGGTGACACTTGGGAGAAAAGATTTTGAATTGGGGCTGTGCTTCTCAGACTGGCTCTGTGCCTGAGTGCTCTGCTCAGAAAACAAACTCAGATTCAAATTTTAAACATTCATGAAAACCAGAATGGCGGGGTATTTTTGAGCTGCTGCCAACTTGTTTAACACCTGCCCCCTCCCCAAATAGAATTGCTGGAACATGGCGTGTGAAATTTTGGAGTCAACTTCCCCGCCGCATTGGAAAAAAGTTCCCTAGAGTGAGAAATATCGCATCCAGTTTTAGCCACCAAAGGGTGCCGCTCTTTGTCAATGATAAGCTGCAACCCTCCCCATATAAGGTGACAATTTATGCCCTTGGCACCTTCTGGTGTTAATAGGACAGAAGGGCGTACATTCTCCTGATGTTAGAGCAGGAGTGGGTCTCTCAGCTTTGGCTGTGCCCTCCCTTGTGGCTCTGGTCAGAGAAACAAAATCAAGCCAAATACATTCAATATGAACAGATGCTTAAGTGCTTTTTAAATGGATGGCCTTGTGGAGCTGTTTTCTCTTAGAGACAAAATAATGTGAAACACCTTTCACACCAGTTTGTCCATGCTGGCAGCAGCTGAGCAACCCAGGGGGCCTCCCCATGGTGTTTGCAAGGCCAGGGCTATGTAAGGGTGAGTGTGGCCCAAGCTGCCCTCTCTGGCCACAGGTTTCCCAAGACATCTGCAAATCATTGTGAAAAATCGAGAAGTACAAATTCACCACAGCTCAACTCTCCAGTTGAGTCTGATATTTCCTGTTTTGAAGGTTTCCTTGGTATCACACATTGGCTATGAAACACCAGCTGCTCTAAGTGACTCAAATTTATGGACCCTTTAATCAATTATCTCATCATTTTACCCAATTTTTAGATAATTGAGAAGGGGGATAGACAATCTCCTATGTAAACATAATATTTAATTTTTTAAAAATCCAGTGTCTTAGCATGTGCTATAGAAGGAGTCTTACATATTGAATGTCCTTTATCAGTGGGGTCATTTCTCTCTCTGATGGTATTAAATCATGTAGTGCTTTGCAGCTAGACCGAACTGGAAACACTGTCAATGAAATGTTGAAAGTAAGAGTGACTTACCTAAGATTCACACTCACTGATAATTCACTTAAGTTTTAGGATGCTTAGAATCTTTGCAAAACAGAATAATGAAAGTAAAATAGCAAAAAAGAAACCACCATAGACTAGAACACGGGTCTCCCAGCTGGAAGGCAGGTTGAAAGCAACAGTGTCAATTTTCATTAGGTAGCTATTCTTTTCTTCTTGGTAGAAATTCTAAAGTGACGACCAAGGTTTATGAATGATCAGAGAAACACTCAGACTTGCAAATAATTGGACTTGGTTTGTCTAAAAGCGAAAACAGCTGGACAAATAGCTAAATGTGTTCATGGTGTTGTGACATTTGTGTGTCACATCCTGATGGAGCATAATAAATACTTCTATTCTGGTCCTGACATATATTTCTTGTGAAAATTCTCCTTTGGGCCCCACTAGAATCCTTTTGAGGAAAGAGTGTTTGCCATCTCATGGAGGGGCCTAGTTCACAGTCAGTCATCTCCACCAGCTAGAATGCTGCTCTTCAGCAGGGAGGCCCACTCTGTTTCCCTGAAGTTTCATCCATTTATTCAGTTTGTGTGAAATCAGTAACTGAGCACTTTTCTTACCTTTGAGGACTGTCTTAGTTACTTTTCTCTCATTGCTGAGACAAAATACCTGATGCCCAGAATTAAGGAAGGAAAGGTTTATTTAGCTCACAGTTTGTGGAGGTTTCAGTGTATAATCAGCTGGCTCCATGGCAAGGTGGCAGGGCACAGGGGCAACACTGTAAGGTGGCACAAGACAGCAAAAGCATCAAGAGCAAAAAGAGGGGAGTGGCAGCAAGCAGCCTCTTTTCCTCCCTTACACTGTATGCAAACTACCCACCCCAGGGTGGGTGTAGCACCCAGACCCATAATCCAACACTGGACAATGAATCAATCATAAACTCTAGAAGCCCGCTCCACGACTGCATGAGGTTTTGGGGGGACATCCAAACACAAACCATAACAAGAACAATGTCATATTCCTTGATTTTGTGGGAGTTTTGGCCACAACCATTTTTTTATTCTTGCTCCATGAAGGAGGTTTTTTGGACCTCCCCCAAGTCACCCTCCCATCCCATGAAAATCTTAATTCCATAGACATGTGTATATCTGTTTGGGCCCTGTGTGTATATCTGCACTTTTTACAGGAAAGGGGTTTGTTTTGCCTTTTATGGAGCAATTTCCAATTCTTCTCTTTGGGCGGCAGGTGATAGCTCCCCTACTATGAATGCATGGTCTAGTGGGAGCTAGAGATGAGCAAGTACTAAATGCCTTTACAGATGCACTAGAATGTTCTCTCCTCCACCCCAATTTCCTTGCTCCCACACTTAACACACACTTTTAGAATCATGTTGCATATCTCATTTTAATAATTTGTTTAGCCATTTGTAGTGGTTATAATGGTGTCCTTTCAAAAGATACGTCTATCCAGAACATGGGTAGGTAACATTATTTGGAAAAAGAGTCATTGCAGATGTCATTAAGGATTTTGAGTGACATCATCCTAGATTATTTGAGTAGGTCCTAAATCTAGTGAACAACTGTCTCCATGAAAGAAAGACAGTGAGATGTTTGAGACAGACAGAGAGAGCCATGTAGAGAAGAGGTAGACACTGGGGTGATGGCTGCAAGCCAAGGAATGCAAAGAAATGCCAACAGCCATCAGACCTGGACGAGATTCTCCCCTAGGGCCTCCATAAGGATCATCAACATTGACCCCAACATTGATTGTGGACTTCCGGCCTTGAGAACAATGTACAAAAAATTTGTTTTTTAAACTACTGAGTGGTAATTTATTATGGCAGACTTAAAAAATAAATATATTGTCTTTCTTCTCTCCGCCACCCTGTACTTCTAAAGGTACAGCATTGTATTTATGCATTCCAAGTGCATAGGCTGAGGACTAGCGTATAGTAGATGTCAGTGTATGTTTGCATTGCAGCAGCAATGAGTAAGAAACAACAATAAGTTTGCTGCCTCCTTTGCTTGATAAAGCCAAGTGTGAAAGCATTTGAGGAGTTGGGCCATGTACACCTTCTCTTCTCTCACTTCTCAATAGTCTTGTTTTGGACCCACTAAACTGTCAAGTATATGTGGATAAATAAGCATTATAAAATGCTAAAGCATATACACAGTATATCTACAAACTAGATAGTATTTAATAGACTCTGCTTAGGCTGCTTCTCCTCCTCACTAAATAGCTTGTCACAGGCATCTCTCCATGTCAATAAATGTAACTACACATCATCACTTTAATAGCTACCTGGTTTCCACTGTGTGGATTACTATAATTTATTTAACCAATCTCCTATTGATGGATGCTAATGTCCCTCTTAAAGTGAAATAGCCATTTTGACATACGATACCATAAATCTGGCTTGACTAATACAGTGAGACTATTATTGCTTTTGACTTGAACAATACACTTATTTTAATTTGGCTTATGATTTTGTTGGCTTTGTGAGGTAGTTGCTGCTTTCTGGATGCAAATTGTTATTTTATTTTGACCTCGTCATTGACTAAAACTCCTGTGTCTTTTCACTGAACATCTATGAAGTGGGAGTGCCCCTAACTTGTAGTTGAATAGTATATCATCTAGATTCTTTAAACAATTCATGTGGGATTTTTGTGTAACTGTCATCAGTACTTGTGGAAGGTTTTGTTTTTCCTTTTAAATCTGACTCTATATCGTAAGGATTTCTTCCTATGTTTGGGGTTTTTTTTTCTTTAAACTTTTAAGATTTTATGGTTCCCTCTGTTTGTTATTGGAAAAATTGATTTTTTTCCCCATTATTTCAACTATGTGAACAATTCTGTAATTACTTTGCATTTCATATCAGTCACCCACACTCAGTAGGGAGGGTTTTATATCTTCTTCTATGTTAGGGATTGCAGTGTTGAGTAGGAGAAGGTAAGAGATACACTGTAGCTCTTATGAAGATAACACCTCTTTGGTGACACTAAGCTTCTACGGGATGTCTTGCCATCATCTCCCACACAACATCTATCTCATAATGTTGGCTTTCATTTTGACCATTCAGGAAAGGGCTTACACCCTACCTTGTCTCTCACTCCCTGTCATACTTAACACAGTGCCTGATGTGCAAAATAAAAGGTGCCCAGTAACCATCTGCTGCTTTACATTGAATTGTCCCCAAGAATGTGATGTGCACATGGTAGATAACATAGCCGCTTAGCAATCAGCACTTTCTCTTGCCTATACTCATTAATCATCTGTGCAGTGATTCGCTCTGGAAGACATAGGGATAGATGTCAAGCTCACTAGGTTTTATCTACCTTTATCCCTTTCCTGGAAGTCAGAAGTGAGCCTGGGAAAGTCTTGTGCAGAAAGTGGGGCTGACAGCAGACATTGATGGCGAGATATGATGTGGGGAGGGAAGTGGAGGCCATTTGGGAGTCAGAAACTCTTCTTAGTAAATGTGGTTGGGGAACAGAATTGTTGGCAGATAGACAGCATAGTTTTATGTTGGTGAAATCTCACCTAAGAAAGTGTAGGACAACCATGAGAAAGGAAAGTAGTAACATAAGCAGAGAGTGTCCTGTTTTTCTCAGTCCTCCTCCGTCAATGACCACAATCTTTAAGTGTAAGACCTCAAGTATATAAACATATATTCATCACCACCATTCTTGTGATTCATTTTCTGCCTTCCTGCACAATATACTTGGGCACAGTATGGAGGATAGTGGGGTGAGGAGGAAGAACCTGTGTACAGGAACCTTGTTTTACCATGAGCTGGAGATGGCTAAGAAAGTAACTGTAGCCCAGTCATTCAGACTACTCTTAATATAAGCAGAAACCAAAAGTTTGAACTACTCATCAGAAAACAAAGGGGATTTATAGGTTGTGATAATTAACTGACTGTGTCAACTTGAGGAAGAAACACCCAACTAAACTGGCTCAGCATAGTTCTGGGCATGGAAGACCCACCTTAGGAAGGATTGTTACCAGAATGGTACAAAAAGGAAACAAAGAAGGAAGGCTCACTTCTGTTTCTTTGGAGGAGCTCCAGCCTTCGTCTGCACCTTGGACATCATCTCCGGGCTTCCAGCACACATCCTGCAGGCTTCCATTGTAGACCCTTCATCTCTTGATACAGACTGGCATGGGACACTACAGTGAGGTCCAGGCTTTTGACTGGATCCTTCAAATCTCCAGCACACAGACAGCTCTTTTGCACTCTTCCAAGTGGGACTCTGTGGGTGGCCATTGTAACCCAACCTTGTAAAACCTTATAGACTGTATTTATACATCTTGCATTAAACCTGTTTCTCTAGTAAACAGTGATACATAGGCATTCAGTAAATAAAACTAAATAAACAAATGCTTGCATCTGCAATGTTCCTTGAAAGGGTACTATTGTGATTGCAGAGTTGAAATACAAGTTCATAAGATATCTTGAGCTTTAAACTTACAAAGCCATAGGGTCTGAAAGGGAGCTTTTAGCTTCTGTAAATGCCACTCCATCTGTATGTCTGACCTCTTCCTCTGTCCCACCTCCTGCTGGGTCCATGAGGCCTTGACAGTGACAGGTTATAGGAGAAACAAAGCTACATCTGAATTTCAGTGATTGCTTTTGCAATTCCATTGAGCTGCTGATGTCACTTGTAGTATCACAAATTAATTGTGTCTGTGGAAGCCACGCCGTCTGAGAGGAATCACCTTGATCTCAATTCACCCTTCAGGGCAGAGTAAGTGAGGAGCTTGGAGGAAGATGGTTCTGTTCAATGCAGAGGTTCAGCCTCGGAGTGAACCAGGTACAGCATTCCAAGGCAGGAGTCAACACAAGCTGCCCTAATTCTGGCAGATGGTAGCATGGTACCAGTAGGAGAGGGTTTCCTGGTAGAAGTAATATGACCCACACATCATGATGGAGCCCATGGAGTGCCTGGTGAAAAGGGAGGGTAGAATGAGAGGGGCTAGTCTTTACAGACAAGAGCCTAGACCAGCACAGTGGCCCAAGCAGAAGCCAACCCTATTATCTGCACAGCCTTTGTTCAAACTCACGTTAGAGCCAGACCCCAGGTCACCAGAAAGGGGCACTGGAGGGCTGGGTGAATGGCATAGGTTAGGGTCTGAGAGGCAGATTTTGAGGTACAAATCAGCATTTGCCATTGCTCTTGGGATTAATGCTTGTGTATAGGAGTAATGGAAAGCCTGAGCAGAGGGAGATGGTTGCTGAGAAGATGTCCTCTTTTGGCTTGCTACAACAAACAGGTGGCTCTCAAACAATAGACATTTATTTCTCATAGTTTAGAGTCTGGAAAGTCCAAGATCAAGGTGTCAGGAGATAAGGTGTCTGGTGAGATCCTGATTTCTGGATCATAAATATTCCCTTATCTATCACTGTGTCTTCACATGGGGGAAAGGATCAGCCAGGTTTCTGGGTTTTCTTCAATGAAGGCACTAACACCAGTTATGGAGGCTTCATCCTCTCTTGACCTCATTTCCTCCCAAAGGCCACATCTAAAACTATCATATTAAGGGTTAAGGTTTCAACATTTGAGTTGGGGGGAACACAAACATTTAGACCCAGACCAAGTCCTTAGCTGGTCTCATGGGGAAGCAAAAAACAAACAAACAAATAAAACCCCTAAACACAAAACAAAACAAAAAACAAACTTCTCTCAATTGTTCTGAGTTTGGGGAATGAGGTATGCAGGCTCTCATCACCTCACATTGATCAGTCTTTGGACCCAAGCTACTGCTGGGCGGCAGCATGTTTTAGGCCAGGCACTTTTTTCCAAAAGAAGCAATTCTCAAATATGGCCAAGAGATGAGGGCCATCTTCCAGCCATGTTTCCAGAAGGACTGACTTGTTCCTTCCTGAAGAGGGATCTGGGTAGTCCATGCCAATATCTACCATAAGCTACAACCTTAGTGGCCACGAATGACAGGACCAGGACATTAGAAGTTAAGTCAATATAAGAAATAATGTTATTAAGTCTCATGGGATTGGCCTTGATGGGAGAGAAGAATGAGAAGTCCTGGTCAAGACTATTTGCACTCTTCCCGTTTTATAAGCCAGTTGCTCTGAACCCTGGGGTGGGGTGGGGGTGAGCGAAAGGCAAAGGTGGCTGAGTCCACATAATTTAGGAGGATTAGCAAATCCAGCTGTGAGAAGCTGCAGAAGACGACCATGGGGCAATAAAGAATCTTGTGGATATCTGGAATATCTCCTTGTTCATGGTAGCAAATTTTGTATATCATGCTCCTGGGGCTTATAACACCATAAAAATGTTCAAACAGCCAAATCTACTCTTATATGCAAACATACAGTTTTAACTTTAAGAAATATTCCTGAAGGCACTGATACAGTTCCATCCCTTAGGCTTAAATTAACAGAGACAGAGAGAGAGAGAGAGAGAGAGAGAGAGAGAGAGAGAGAGAGAGAGAGAGAGAGAGAGAAGGAGGGAGGGAGTTTTTAGTGCATCACTCCAGCCATTTTGTGTTGCATGACTAGAACAGGAAATTTTATTATTTTTAGAGAGACCCTGTACCCTGTCCCTGTAGAGCTCAAAGTGGTCTTTGATTTAATACCACTTAGAAGTCAGGAAGCAGGGAAATGTTTAGATTGAGGCCAAGAATAGAAATTCTTATACCAAAAAACTTTCCCCTTACAAAATGAAGTGAGTAAGCACTAGGGAACTCACATTAGAGCATGTTTCGATGTCAGCATTTAATATGTCACAACATTTGGGTCATCTTGGCAAATTATGAGATTTTTCTAATTCCTAGAGTATCATTAAACAGCTGTTGTTTCTTTTCTAAATAATACTAGCTCTGCCCTTCTCCCTGTTCAGGATTGCCTAGATTTCAATAGCTTGAAATTTCAATGCACTAGCTTCATTTCACTTTGGAATCCTTTCCCAGATTATGTACGTCCACTTTGCATGTGGGGTGTGACTCCGCATGAAATGGCCAGGCGTCTGTTGTTTGTGAGGAGACTCAGCTGTAGTGGCATATGGACAGCACACTTCTAAAATGGGGTTATTTCATAATTGCATCAACTCTGTCCAAGAAAAGGGAACACATTCAAATTCCCTATAATTCAAACCATTTGTTAGCAGATCCCTCCATCCCGAGCTGGGGCAGACTGGGATCCATGAGAGATCGTTGTGTTCCAAGCCGTCCACCTGGCTTGAAAGTGCACCATGGACCCGATACTCTCTCCAGCAGAGCTGTGGGAAGAAGGGGCTTCCATGTGGGACAAGGAAATGCTGCCCTGGCTTGGGATGGGTTGTCTGATGTGCTGAGATTCTGTGTGTTACGCATCCCAACCCTCTCACTGATCAGTGCAGAGGTTTGGTGTGCAAAACATCACCAGTTATCTATGCAGCTTCTTATTTCATGGGGGCGGAGTAGGGCACAACTGTAGACAGTGTGACTCAGGCAGAAAAACTTAGGCTCAGGAGCTAAAGAACACTGAGGAGCCTGCAACTCCTCACTGCACATCGCTAGTCCCAAACAAATCACATCGCTTCCTTGGCCATTGGCTTCCTTGTTTATAAAATGATGATAAGCTCACAGACCTTCCTTGAAGGGCGGTGATGAAAATTACAGGCAATAAAGTTGGCCCTTCATCTCCACAGGTTCTGAATCTCCAGATTCAACCAAGTATAGGTCAGAAGTATTTGGGAAAAAATTGCATCTATCCTAAACAGGTACAGATTTCTTGTTGTCTTTATTCTCTAAGCCATTCACTATAACTACTATTTTTGTAGTATTTGCATTGTATTGGGTATTGTAAGTAAGCTAAGGATGAGTTAAAGCGTAGAAGAGGATGTCATAGGTTATATGCAAATACGATATTTTATATCAGAGACTTCAACATACTAGGATTTTGGCATCCAAGGGGCTCCTGGAACCAATCTTTCTTGGATATCAAGGGATGATTGTATATCTAAAATGCCAGCTCTTTATTTGGTCCATAATGAGCACTCAGTACTATAAGCTACCATTATTGTTAGCTATTACTAAATAAAGTCTATGAAAAGGATCTTTCTGTATAATCTAAATTCCCATTATGGTCGTCTTTTGCCTGATCTGGCAGCAAAACGGCTTGCTGACAGCATCCATCTTTCTATTCACAAGTCACATGAAATATATGGCTTTTTTCTTAAGAGTTCCCAAAGGTCTGCTGCATTTCCTGGCAATGAGACAGTGATTCAAGCCGGTCCAGGTAGAGAACAAGGTTGTGCCAATAGCCACATTCCTTGCATAGAACACTCCCCACTGGGCCATGTGCTCAGTAGCCTTGTGTGCCAACCTCTTGGGCCTGTCTTGCCAGGCAGCTGCCTAAATTGCCTCAAACATGAGATTATTTATGGCATAACCAAGCTGACTTTGGCCTAGCTCTTGTTCTCCTTTCTTAAGTGATAGTATTAGTTCTGGGGAGAGACATTCAGTGTAGAAAAGTGAATTCCCCTGACAAATGCTGCCAGGAGCAGATGGGGATTGTCAGTTAATTGTCTACTCTACAATCTCAAGCTCTGGGGTGGCAGTAATACCCTGAGGGAGGACTGTCCACCAGCATCAGGTGGGCAAAGATGAATATATTTTTTTTTAATTTTGATGTTTTGAGAGCTCTCAGCAAGGCATTTGGACAGCAGTTGTAACCTTAGAAGGTTAAAAGAAAATATAATAAAGGAGTACTATGACTATTTCCAGTTTGGGGATCCTTGTTTATGTTTCCTTGGAAGAATCTTGAAGAGACAAAACCCACTTTCATTCTCAGCTTTTTCTAATTTGCAAGTCATATTAGCAATATATTGTAGCCTACAGTTAGAATGTAATGAGTCTTCCCAATTTTCTGGTCCAAATTCTTCCCACCTCCATTCAATCCAATGTCCCTTAGTAGACAGAAAAGGCAGAGAAGGGGTGTAAGCTTTGGCACTGATGTGGGGAGAAATGGCCAATAGGAGAGGTAAGAACTCCTACAACTTCATAATTTTGCTTTTTCTCAGAGTCCATGTACCATATGAACTAACAAAGGAAGTAGGTGCAGTTAGCCCAGTGGAATTCATTTATTCTTAAAACTGAACTACTGTGAATGGTCATCTGTTTAATCAGGAACCTTAGCTCCGGTGATAGGAGGACACCAGGAGATGACATAAAATAGGGGATGTGACCACCGTGACTGTTCCTTTTTTACTTTGATTCTTGTGCTTTTATCTTCTTCATTCAATCAGTTTTGTACTTGTTCACTTATCTACTCTGCATGAACCCTGTTCTAGATGCTTGAAAGTTTGCTGTAAACTTTTCTCCTGGTGTGATAGTTCTGGGAAAAAGGTGGGAGATGCCAATGAGGAAAACATTAGACCTTATTTTAATCAAATGATTGCTTTTGATACTAATCAAAGGCTTTTAGGTCACAGGCTTGGTGTAATACTGAGGAATTAGAGAGGAACATGAACACCTTGAAACTCCCTGTGGAAACCAGCATTCAACCAGCACTGAGAGGACACAGCATAAAGTGCTTGCTTTCATTGTTCAGAGTCAAAGTGGGAATGGTTACCCAGGGGATACCAAGATGTCTATGCTCATGTTCACATTCATATGTATATCTACATTTTAGAGTTGGTTCATGTCCATTCATCTGACAACCTCCCTAGTGGCCCATTGCATTGTAAGTCTGAGAGGAAAGGCCACCAGTTGAAGGTAAGCCACTTGAGCAGGTGCTACTCTTCAGTGAGCAGCACACATTTCTTCTCTACCTGATTTACAATCCTTCAAGTTTCTTTTGGGAAAGCTCTCCTCCTCCATTTTTATCATGGTGTGGATGGAATTAATTTTGCCTTCTTTAACACTTCACAAGAGAGTCCTAATTGGCTTAAATGGATACTGCAATCACGGTGCAGTATCCATTGCCTGTAGCTACTGTGATCTATTCAGGGACAGGGTCTTTGCCCATGAATAGTCACTGAGATGAGAAAAAAATTGCTGGAATTTCTACAGAAGAGAAATTCCTCCTTTCTCTCAAAGGAATATAAGATTGCATGGTGTGGGGTTGTAAGGATGGCAAACAGACATTTTTGATTCCAGCAAGTGTCTAAGCTCTTGGGTGAGGCTAGGGAAAGAGCTTAGGATGAATGCAAACTGCAGAAGGAAGAGCAGAGAAACAGAGATGCTAGACGATTGGTGACCCTGTCTGAGCAGCTCAGTCAGGCCTTATCTGAAGTATTAGCCATGGACTTTCCAATCATGTTAGCCAATTTATTCCCTTTTTATTGCTTAAGCCTGTTTGAATTGAGCTTTTTAATCGCTATTTGTACCATGTGATAATGTATCTTATAACTGTCCATCATACAAATTTATTTTTATTTTTTTGTGTACTGGTGGAAGTTGAACCCACCAGTATATGCCTTGCACTTGGCAGGTAAGCCCTCTACCACTGAGGTTCAACTCCGATCCTCAACAGACACATTTGTGCAATAATCAAAGTGAAATACCAAAGGCAGATTACATACACTTTTGCACACACAAATTAAGACCTAACTGTGACTAGTGGCTGGGATGGCAGGGAGAGCAAAAACTTCCCTCTGTATAAATTAAAAAGCCATTTTTTGATTTAAAAGTATATATGAGTTTTGGAAATAGCCTCCACTCTTCTGAATAGCTTCATGAAAAATTCTCCTATAAAACAACCCTATACAGTTACTAAGATCAGATTTTCCAAGGGCTCCGTGCTCTTTTCCTCTCACAGGAGATAGTTCCTAATCAGCACACACATCTAGTGGTTGCCCATCACACTCCAGGGCTGCACAAAGGCGGAAGCAAGATGTTTGCAAAGCAGCCAGGAGAAAGGCAGGTTGCCTGTGCCAAGAGCAGACTGTCTTTTATGTTCTTTGATAACTTTGAGATTTCCCTTTCCCATGCCTTTCTCCCCATCTATTAATGAGCATGAACTACATCCTGGCCTTTAATCATTGATATCATTCCATATATACTTTTTCATTATCCTCATCTCTCCTTTGCTCCTCCAAACATCTGTTTCCCAGACCTGCTCTGGAGAATGGAGTGTATACATGGCAGCTTTCCCCATCTCTCAGCCACGAAGTTAAATTTCCTATGCACTTTCAAGCATTAAATTGAAAATTAAGCTAAATGTACCATATTTTGTTATAATTAGTTTAGAAAAAAAAAAAACCTTGTTAATTAGGTATCCAAGAAAGTTATGCGGCCCATATGTTCTGGAGGAATTTATAGTCTGCAGTAATAAAGTTTGGTAATAAAGGGATAGTGATGAGTGAACAGGACAAATGTAAATTAACATCCCCCAAATAAATCAAGCCTATTTAGAAAATTGGGCCATTCATGGCAACCACATGCAGCCAGTTATAATTACCAGTTTTTAAGTGTCTGATTTTAGTTTCCTTAAAACAATTTTTTTAAAAGATAAGTGGACATGATTTGAGGGTTAATATTCTGGTATCACTTGATAGACATACAGCCACCATGTTATAATAAAAATTATTCTGATTATTCATCACAGAATCTTCAGCTTTGGACTGAATAATGATGAAAATTAAGGCATTTTATTAACACAAAGTCTTGTCCTTCAAGGAATTTATCCTCCATAATTTTTTGCACTTGTCTGAGCCATGTAAAGAACAACCTTTGTCACTGACCTGGTAGAGTCACCTGGCTGATAGTGGCACTATATATCTCGGGCTCCTGGGCTCAGTCCTGCACCGAGAGCCTCCATGCTTAATTCTTGTCATTCTTACAGTCCTCACTTGGAGTGTATTACCTAAGATGTCTTTCGTACCTACAACTGAAAAACTCCACCTAGAAATGACTTACATAATAAAGAAATGCACTGTCTCTTGTAATAAGAGGGCTAGAGGTTGAGAAGCAGCTGGATTGGAATATTTATCATTTGACATTGTTTAAGACCTGTGTTCTCATTTATTTTCTGTCTCTGTCTCTATCTCTGTCTATCTCTGTCTCTGTCTGTCTGTCTGTCTGTCTCTCTCTTTCTCTCCCTGTTTAGCTTTCAGTGAGCCAGTCCATATTTGGGTTTGCTCTTTTCAAAATTGCAAGACATCTGCCACAACCTTAGGGGTCACATCTTCATATCAAAGTCTAGAGAAAAAGAGGGGACTTATTTTTCTTGGCATCTCAGTTTCTTTACAGCAGAAGACTTTCACAGAAACCACTCATTCTAAGTAAGGATAGACACTGAATGAGCAACCAACTGTATCTAGGATAGATAGATGCTGCCCTTATCTCCATTTTACAGATAAAGAAACTGATACTTAGAAAGTTGAGCAACCCAGACAGTCTCTCAGCTACTCAGTGGCAAAGCTGGAGTTTGAACCAAGGGTATTTGACTTTACATCACATGATCTTACCCATTGCACTCAACTGCCAGGCTGCACCCAACATCTATCTTTCTACAGATGAATAGGGCCCCAGAGTGAGATCGAGTGGAAGAGACAGGCAAAATTTGTCTTTAATTTTTCTCATCTTTGTTCTTTCTCATAGAAATGCCTCGTTTTCTTTGTCAAATCCTGCCTTGGATTTCACACTCAGAAAAGCAAGTACAGGTTTCTAGGAAGCCCTAGAGGAGGTGTGATGACCCTGGCTTTGGAGTGGGAGTGGCTTCTTAAAGAAAGTCAGTTCATTATCTCCAGTGAGAACTAAAGAAGCAAGAAGTTGAGCTTGGTGGAGAAGTGTGTACATGTGTGTGGGTAGGGTTTCAGGCAAAGGGAACAGCAGGCAAAAGTGGGAGAATGAGGTGCATTTGGAAAACCGAAAGAAGTTCAGAAGAACCAGAGTGTCAGGCACAAAGGGGTAGCATTGACAGAGACAAAGTTCTTGAGGTAATAAGAGGGGAACCCTTAAAGATCTCACTAAGCACACTAAGAAGTTTGGATGATGTCCTGAGATCAGTGGGGAGTCACTGACCGTTTTTATTGGACAAAGAATTTGATCAGGACACAGTGTAGCAAGATTCCTCTGACTGCAGGGGTGAGAATAGATTGCTGCAACATTAAGGCTGCACTTCCACCTCCAAATTAAGTGGAGGACAAAGGCTACTATCTGGCTAACTCCAGCTTGCCCATCTCTGCATGGCCAGGGGCTGCCCTGTGTCACTCTTTCTTGGTTGGCTCATCAGAATTTTCCAATTCCTTTCTTTTTTGCCCATGTCCCGCTTTAGAGACAGAAATTCCAGATGCTTGCTTTCCCAGCTGCTTGGCTAGGGGTGGTGGCATGATGCAGTTTGCCTGTGGGCTCCTGGGAAACAGTCTAACTTGTTGATAACAACAGAGATACACTGGCAGGCCATGCCAGAAACTGATGCCTGGAGTACATTTTGACCCTGAAGGGACATGTAGAAGAATGTTTGCCTACACAAGGAAGGATGGAAAGGATCTGGGTCTGTGATGATGTCATGAATTCTCCAGACCAACGGGGCCTTGCTGTATTCAAATGTCTTGTTAAGCTAGCAACAAAGGTACTGATGGATTAAGCCACTGCTGGTGATATTTTCTGTCACAGAAGGAAGTCTCCCTTTAGAAGTGGCAGGCATTAATCCAAGCAGTTTCTCAGTCTCCGTTGCATGCTTCTTGAGTATACATTGCTGGCTTCTTCCAGCATGAGAAGGAAGTGTCTCTAGCCTACTTCTTACATTGATGATTGGAGCAGAACTCCCTGAGACTTCTGTTCCCTTTGGGGCATCAGTTTTTCTAAGAAGCACCTGCTCTGGATAGCACAGAGAAAGTGGAACAAATTCTTTCAACCTTTGCTGTTGACCCTGGGTGAGGCATGGTCTGTGACTGCTTCTGAGGTACCCAAAACAATGGAAAAGATCAAGACAATTGTTTTTAAAAGCACCTTGAAGATTTCATAAAGCTTTCTAATTGGAGAAAAATATTACCTACCGTGGTTTTCCTTCAAGTAATTTATGTTAATAGGAAAGTGTCTTAAAGAAAAATTAAACAGCAATGGAGCATGTTATATTTTTCTCTAACAGACACTTTCCTCTTATTGGAATTCTAGTGAAATACATACCCATAAAAATGTTCACCCATCCTTCTGCCCTGCCACTTAAACACTCTCAGTGGTATTCACATGTATAGAATACCCAAGTGACTGATTAATGTGTCGTCTGAGGTCTGCCATCACCTGACAGGATAAAGCTAATCCGAATCGACTACCTGCCACGTTTTTATGACACAGAGCTATTGAAAAGTAAAGGCGTAATTAACTGGAAATGTAATAGCAGAGGCTCTCTCTGTGCTTGGGGCTGTCACACAGTGTAACACCTGATATGGCTTCCCCTTGAGCCAGGTCCACTGCAATAACACTTTATACACTACTTTCGAAAGAAATGGGTGACTCAAGTCGTCTATCACTGCAATTCGTTCTGAAGAGAGCATGACAGCTGTGGCAGGTATGAAACAGAGGTGCCTTGTTCCACTGAGTGACACTAATTATGGGGAAGGGCTTTGTAAACACACCTCTCTGCTCGGGGGAAGTGAACAACACACAGTAAAGTACTGGAGTAACCAAAATGACATCTATAAATAAATAGAAAATAATGGCACTTTTCTAATTGAATGCAGATAGGTAAATAAATCAGCGGGCACTTAACCCCATGGTAAGACAATGAGTTATTTTCCACTCCTTGACAAAATGAAAAGGCAAATGGGCCCTCAAATTTCCCCAGATGTAGCATGCTGGAAAGAAGGCTTTCCACCTATCCAGCTGCCATCTCAACAAAAAGTGGGAATATGCTGTGACACCCACGTATGTGTGCGAGCCCCTCTCAATTTAGAAATAGGTTTTATTAACCCCAGTTACTCAGGGAATAATATAAAGAATCAACAAATGGGATCTCATCATATTAAAGAGCTTTTGAACAGAGAAAGAAACCAACAGAGTGAAAAGACAACCTACAGAGTGGGAATTTTTTTTTTTTTTTTGCCAGCTCTTCCACAAAGAGCTAACATCTAGAATATGTGAAAAATCAGATCTTCAAAAAAAATCTGACCTCCCCAATTTAAAGAACCTGTCAAAGATGGGCATATGACATGAATAGATACTTCTGAGATTAAGAAATACAAATAGCAAATAAATATATGAAAAAATGTTCAATATCACTGGTCATTAGAGAGATGCAAATTAAAAAAAACAACTCTAAGATTTCATCTCACTCCAGAAAGAATGACTATTATCAAGAAATCAACCAATAGCAAATCCTGGCTGGGCTGTTGGGAAAAAAGTACACTTCTTCACTGTTGGTGGGAGTGTAGACTGGTGCAACCACTATGAAAATCAGTGTGGAGATTCCTCAAAAAACTAAAGCTAGAGGTTCCATTTGACCCAGCTATTCCCTTTTTTTGCTATTTTCTTCAAAGAATTAGAAACATACCACAGCGATATATGCATGACCATATTTATAGCAGCACAATTTGTAATAGCTAAATCTTGGAAACAACTCAAATGCTCATCAATGGATGAATGGATAAAAAAGATGTGGTATTTTTATACAATGGAGTACTATTCTGCTGTGAAGAAGGATAAACTTGAGGCATTTTTGTAGATAAATGAGACTATACCCAAGTGAAATATTTTGGACACATATGTTCACATACTGCATTGTTTTACTAGTGTGAGAAACCAAAAGTGTAAATAAGGACCAAAATGTATAATTGATATTGGGAAATGGGAAGAAAATGTTTGAATGGAGGTGGGACAAAGGAAGGGGAGGGAGTAATTTAGGAAGGGAAAAGAAAAAAGAAAATAGAAGGAAAAAATGGAAACAAAGCTCTTGCAAATAAGGAGGGGAAGAGGGGGTTGAAGGGAGGGGAAGGGATTTGGGAAAAAAGTATCAAGATATTTTATGTACAGGTACAAATGACCTATGATGAGTATGATCACTATATCTAAAATGTACCAATAAAATTAACAACAACAAAAATAAACAGGTTTTACTTTGCTTTTTTTTTTTGTTTTGTTTTTTTGTTTTTTGTTTTTTGTTTTTTTTTTCTCCGGTACCGGGAACCGAACTCACGACCTTGCGCTTGCCAGGCAGGTGCTTTGCCGCTGAGCTAAATCCCCAGCCCCCACCAGGTTTTATTTTGCAACACTGCTTTAAGCAGTCTTCTGGCACTCTGAGTGTATTTAACTAGTAAAGAAGCGATACATGTTGCCTCTTTACCCAAATGATAAATTCACAACTAAAAGATGAATGAGAGCCGAAGTGAACCTCTGGGGTTATCCTGATATTCCACACTCACCTCCTATATTAGTGAGGATTGCACAGCTGTGAGAGAAAATCCTAAGAAACAATCAGCTGGGACAAAATAGAAGTTCAAAGGAATTTGTTTCATGTCTCATGTAAAAGGACAGGTAGGTGGCCAAAGCTACCGGGATGCCCTTGGGGTCAGGAAGCTAGGCTGTCTCTACTCTGTTGCTTCTGCTCTGTGGCTCGCCTTTCCCCCAGCTGGCATCCAGTGATGTTATATTTCAGCAATAGGATGGAGAAGCATTCACAAAAGACATATCTACACTCTTCCTGAATTATATTCCTGAGAGCTGTCACATGACACTTTTCACTGGCCAGGCTAAGTCACATGTCCATATCAAGCTGCAAGGGGGGTGACAATGTGTCTCTGTTCTGAGGGTAAAGAATGTCAGCACTATTAAGAAAGGCAACACAGATATTGAGAAGACAATTTGCCACTCTGTCACACTTGTTCATAGAGAGGAAGAAAGCTGAAGAAAGCCTATGGGATTTTGTCTTAATACATAATTAAGACAAAACCCCATAGGTCCTGCAATATTCCTACCTTTCTCATTCTTTGCTGGAATCCTAAAAACACATAGAAAGAGATAGTTGACATAGGTCAAAAACAAACCTTAAATTGAAGTATATTCTTTACTCTTCAGAGATGGATAATAGAAAGGCTGATTTCCTGGTTTCTTCTTCATAAATTTTACCTGAAAATGTAAAAATTCCACATCTTTAGCATGAGTTTAGATTCTCCTTTGAAAAGCAGTTCCCCTTAGATATAACTTCCAATGTTTACCAGCAACTTCCAATGTCTATCAGCTTTTTACACTTTAATGTGGAAGAGATTCTAAGTTTCCTATCTTTTCTTATGGGCAGAACTTTCTAGTTGGAGAAAATGAAGTTGGGCCTGCCCATATAACTTGTTGGCAGTGAAGAGATAGTAAATTATGTATTTAGGTATTTGTATGACTTAGGTAGGGTTTTACTACTTACAGCCATTGGTTAATAAATCCGTTGACCTAGATTTTTAAATTTAAAATTTTTTTCATGGAGTATTTTTCATTTAAGCACTTTAGAAATAAAGAAATCATTTTCTTTTATTGCTAAGCTTTTTATCTCTCTAAAGATGCATGACTTCATGTGCATGAATGAATATCAGTAAGAGTATGCTCTCAAAGAGCAAGGAATACTGTATATGCCTCAGAATTATTCTATGTATGACAAGGACTAAGTAAATACAGTGTTGTGCCAGGAGTTCACTGCAGAAGCAATTGCTTGGAAGAGCATTTACTACCACTCTATCCAATTCTTTCATTAAAGAATTCTCGGAAGTGCCTGTGGTTCACGAAAAGAGGGAGAGATCTCTTCAAGTAAAAGAAGAGGATATTTGGGGGACTATAGCTAAGTACAATGGGAAGGCAGAAGTTAAACTCAGCCCACCACATTTAGTATGTGCATGCTGGTAGGAGAGCGGGATGAGGCTAGCACATCAGAAAGATGCTGGGTTCTGAGATTCTACAGCGAAGGCCTTTATTACCGTTAGTGAGCAACTATTGTATGGCATTTGTTATCTTAGCTATCTTACACATACACTTGAATTTAGTCTTCACGATAATCCTGAGGAGGCATGTATTGTTATTTCCATTTCATCAGTGAGGAAACTGAGCCCTAATGGAAGTAAGGACCATAGCCAAAGTCACACCCACCTTCAGAGCTGGGGCTTGAATGTGGTCTGCTGACTTCAGAGGCTCTGTCTATCTGGCTACACTGGGCTACAGCATGACAGAGGTAGAAAAGGAGAAGAGCTGGTTTAACCTGGGCTCTTGCTCACACAACCATGCAGCCTCACACTCTCCCCCTAACAGTCACATATTTACAAGTGATGGGCAGCTGCTGTGTCTCTGAGACATGTGGCCAGTGGGCTGGATGACAGCTGGTGCCCGGTCAGCATCAGGATCATTAGTGGTTCTTGACTATTATTGCTGGTTTTCACTTCCATGCAAGTGGGACAAGGCTGGGGAGCCCTGCTGATTAAGCAAGGCGTGTTGTTTTCTTTTTAAGCACTGCCGTGGTTCCTGATTAGCCAGGAGTTTTGTTTTGCTTTTAAGTCACGAACATCCCAGCTGTCAAATCTTTCCTTCCCAAGCATGTGCAGCCATTCTGCCTTGGACCATGAGCTCATCTGATCTCTTACTCCAAGCTGCCTTGCATTTGACCTGGTCTTGGCCATGGACCTTCAATGAAAGGCTAAGTGGTAAAGTGGTATTTGTGAGTCAGTCCTCCCTCTGAGTCATAAATAAAACTGTGCTTCAGCATGTTAGAAGAAGCTGTCCTGGGAGGAAACCCAAAGGACCTTTCCCCTTTAGTTCTTTCGGGTGCAAACTGAATTATTAGTCAGGAGGGCTGTTCTTGGTGAGGGTGAGCGAAAGACTTCAGAGCATCCAGATGCTTTGTTTTCTCTTCTATCTCCCTTTCTCCTTCTTTGTTTCCTCCCTTTCCTCTGACTTCTTACTTCTTTTAAAACAGTCAGACCTACTCAGTCAGGGATAATTTGTTTTTCTTTAACATTTTGTTTAAGGAATTCATTTCTCAATTTTGGTTCTATCACTCACTGAAATTGTGGCATAATAAAAAAATACTGGGTAGGAAGCAAGCAAACCAACAAACAACCCTCAAAAGCAGCCAAACCAAAGAGGATTTAGACTGCTAGCTTGGGAAATAAGAGTTTAGTGACCTAGGCAAGTAAAAAACTGTATAAGGCTCCATCTCTTCAAAAGAAATATGAAGCCAATCAAACTTGTCTTACCTCCCCCACAAAAGTGTTGTCAGACACAGTGAAATAATCTGTGAAAGTGCTTTATGAACTCACACACTTATGGCCAACTGACTTGACTACAGTGCCAAAAACACACAATGGGAAAAGAAGTCTCTTTAATAAAGGATATTGGGAAAACTGGATATCAACATGCAAAAGAATGAAATTGGACCCTTATCTCATACCACCTGCAAAAATCAACTCTAAAAGGATTAAAGACTTCAGTAGAAGACCTTAAAGTATAAAACTAATAGAAGAAAACAGAGAGAAAACTACATAACATTGGTCTTGGTGATGATTATTTGGATTTGACTCCAAAAGCTCAGGTGACAAAAGCAAAAATAGACAAATGGGATTATATCATACTAAAATTTTGCTACACCTCAAAGAAAACAGGATTGAAGAGGCAACCTATAGAATGGGAAAAAGTGCTGTAACTGCAACCTACATATCTGAAAAGAGATTAGCATCCAAAGTACGCAAGGAATACAAATGAGTCAATAGGAAAAAAAGAAATAACTTGATTTAAAAAAATAGAGAAAGAACTTTAAAAGATACTTCTCTAAGGATAGCATACTAATGGCCAATAGATAAATGAAAAGAAATGCTTCACTTCCCTAATCATAGGAAAATGCAAATTAAAATCACAATGAGATATCACTTCACACTTGTGAGAATGGCTGTTATAAACAAGATGGAAAATAACAAGTGTTGGTGGGAATGTGGAGAAAAGGGAACCCTTGTGCACTGTTGGTGGGGATGTAAATTAGTACAGTCATTATGGAAAACTGTATGGAAGTTTTTCAAAAACTTAAAAATAAGCTACCATGTGATTCATCAGTTCACTTCTGGGTGTGTATCCAATGTATCTGAAAGCATTATGTCAAAGGAAGATTTCACTCTCATGATTATTGCAGCATCGTTCACAACAGCCAACTTACAGAATCAACCAACGTGTGTATTAATAGATGGATAGGTAAAGAAATGTGGTATATACACAATGGAATACTCTCCAGCCTTATCAATAGAGAAATTCTGTCATTTGTGACAACATAGATGAACCTGGAGGACAGCATGCTAGGTGAAGTAAGCCAAGCAAGGAAAGACAAGACTGAAATCTAAAACAAAGGAACTCAGAAGCGCAGAACACAATAGTGTTTACCAGACACTGAGAGTGTGGGTGGAAGGGAAGAGACATTGGCCAAAGGGAGCAGTGCTTCAGTTAGAAGGAAGGATTAAATGGTATTTAGGTGACAGATGGCTTACTTATCTTGATTCATCCTCTCTCTGTTGTATACACATATCATGGTATCTCTTGTACCTTTGTAAATATATATGATTATAATTTGCCAATATTCAATACAAATATTTAAAAAAGTGCTTTGTAAACTATGAAGTATCACAAACACATGGTTTGGGCTTTGCATTTTGATGAGTCTAAAAACATTCCTACCAGTGTGACTTGGGCAAATTACTTTATCTGAGTGGTCATCCACTGGCAGTAATATCATTCTGTCCTAGGATTATTTGGCAACATCTGGAGACATTTTTGGTTGTCACAGTTGAGGAGCAGTGAACTAACAATATCTAGTGGGTAGAGACAGAGATGCTGTGGAACATCTTAAAATGCACACACTCACCCCCAACAAAGAATTTTGTGGCCCCAAATGTCAATAGTACCATGGTTTAAAAACCCTGCTCTATGTTAATAAACTTCAAGATTATTTTTCATCTTACTGTAAGACAGAAATAATAGTAAGAGCACTTGGTAGATTTGTTGTGTAGGCTGAATACAGTAATGTAGCTAACTCATAGCACAGCGCCTGGTATGTGTCGTGTTCATAACCCTATTCCATACCCGGTAGTCTTGTAATGATTCTCTCTGGAATGCTACCAGTGTGTTTGCAGGTCTTGATAATCAACCCTTCCTAAACTTATGTTAGTAAGCACATGGTCTAGGCAGCCTCATATCCATTCTGCTCTTCAATACTACATTGTATTTCATTTGGAGAATTCCTTTTCCCCAGTCATATGAGATCTTGCTGGCAACACAAATCCAGATGAATCTCTAAAGTGAATAAGCTACATCTTTTCTCTCCCTGCCCCAGCCCAGCCAGGGAGTGGGCATGTGAGCAACATTCACCAATCACACCATCCCTTCAGGATGTTGATTCTTGTGCTTGAGAAGAAGAGATGAAAACATGAGGTGGTACACTGACCTTAAGATTCTTGTTGTACCCGATCCTGCATCCCAACCTCACAGAGCCCTTTTATTCATGTCTGTTCAAGACCTGTGGATTCAGCAGGGCTCCCAGAATTTACCAATACATTTCCAGAGCTGGTTCTGTTGCTTTGAGCCAAAACTCTTAATTGATCACTTCCCCACCAATGACCCAATGAGCAGAACGATTGCATTTTGTGAATGGTGTGTATTAGAAGATGGGATGGGGGTGACCGTACAGATTTATGTTCTAGAAGGTAATTTCCAACTGTATTTTTCCCACTAGCACTGCAGCAATATTAGGTTCCAAGTTCTAAAGCCTCACTCTTTATTGAAATAAAAGCTTATTCCTTCTCTCGCCAAGTTCCTTATCAATAAACATAAATTAGCAAAGTGTTTTAGCTCTATCCTGCGCTGAACCCTTTACATTTGGTTAATAGAATTGGGCAACAATATGACTTAGAATATTGATTCAAGCAAATTCTCAGAAGTATATGGTATATTTATTGTAAAATATACATTTGAAGTTATCAGCTCCCTTCCATTTATCTTTACCGTTTGTCAGACCATGTTTTAATACCTATACAGAATGGAAACTCACATCTTGTGTCCATTTGGGAGTAGTCTAGCCGAACAAGGACACTGGCTATAGATAAGCATAAGAAAGAACTACCAAATTCACTCACTGTTGTTTTTAATTTGGGTTCTTTCTCTGGACCAGAAATGTGACTGATTGAGGAGAAAAGCTGACAAACTTCACTTTATTTTGAAACAACAGCTTAATAAAACATCACATTTGTTTACTGGCTTTAAATATGCCAATCATTTTTAAATTTACAGATAATATTATGCATATAATTTCATCATTATCAACATAATGTTTGCAATTCAAGTCTATGAGCAATTTAAGGAGCTTTATTTCTATAAAGACAAAAAAGAAAATATCTGGAATGGGAATACAGAATTAAAATTCTTGGTTTTGTCAGTTATTCTCAGCAGATAACACTAGCAGTTATTCCAAGTTTAGATTTGAGAGAATGCATCATAGTTAATTTATACTAGTAAAGTCAAATTGTACATTTAACTGTTGCTCATGTAGTTACCATCTGCATGATCCTTGGGTAGAGGCATTAAATAGAAAACTGGATAAAAAAATTTTGCAGATTCTTAAAAAATAAAATCATTAAGTCTCTGAGGAAGCCAGTTGAAAAGTTGAACACCCCTAAAGCCCCATATTCTCTTTCTAGAGTAGGGATAATAATAACTATTTCATCTATTTTTTATTTGTTTCTTGGTGCTGGGAATAAAAACCAGGACTTTGTTCATGCTAGGCAGGTACCATTGAGCACCACCCCCAACCCTCAGATAGTTACTTAATGGTTAAATGAATCTATGAGTTTTAAGTGTACTTGAAGTGTTCTACTTAGGACAGGGATTTTAAAAGTCGTAATGTGAGGAAAGAACGCATTTTGTCAGTTAAGATTTTTTGCAAAGAAAAAACTCAGCTAAGCCCTAAATACAGCCTCTGATATCACTCTGGGTCACTTAAAAAAGGAAAATTATCAGGTGATGTCTTTACAGCAGCCATGTATTTTAGCAACAGTGGAGGGCATGAGAGATTTTTGTTTTTTCCATCATTAGTAACATCATGGGGACACCTAACTATCTCCACTTCCTACCCTCTTCTGTGTTTTAAACACAGCTACACTAACCAGTGTCTCTTGCTCTTTGGATGTAAAGAAGGCAAACACATAACTTTCCTCTGATCAGGTCAGATACAGTGAAAGGAAGTTGGCTAGTGTGGTCTACATTTAAGCTACCGACCTCAAAAGAAATGTGGTTGCTGCTTGTGAACCAAGCATGTGGTCATGTATCTTCTCTGCTAAACATCTGTCCATCCTTCAAATCCCATCCCAAGAAACCTCTTTTCTGCATAGTATTTTTTTGATCTTCCATCAAACTTTGACTTTATCCACAGGGCAATGGGTTTGTACTTATGCAAGTGTCAATCCCTACTAAACTATAAACACCCTGACAGTGAGAACCATATCATACTCATTTTTGTACATCTTTGTTCTCCATTTCGTACTCTGCACTGGCTAGTGCTGGGACATTAAAGAAGAATGAAGTGTGAAAACCAGAAGATCTAGGCTTGAATCTTGGCTTCCCATTGTCCAGCTACATAATGGAAAAATTCTCCATAATATAAATGAAACTCTTTTTTCTATTCTGTGAAATGGAAGGAATAATGCTGATCTAACAGGAGTTGAAGGGGAAATTATTATAGTTCTCAAATGTTAGTTTTTTCTTTCATATTTCCTTGATGTGCATTATTTTGGAGTTAATGGCATTAACTCACACACAAAAAGATTTTTCTTGCTTATTTAGAGGAGCACAATTTATAGCAAAGACTCAGTCTAAGCAAAATCTGTGAAGGAAATTAGATTAAGATCTAAAATTTAGGTTTGTTGAAATGAATAAGTAAAAATCAAATCACCTATTTCTCTGTGTTTCTTGTCTTATCTGCAACTCTTTTAATGTTTGGTATTTTCAGTTCATCCTGTGCAGAATTGGTTTCCTCAATTGAGCATTAAAGCCTCTTGGATATCATGAAAAGCTTGGGCAGAAAGCTCTTTGAAATAAAAGAAAATGCTAGCCTTAGGTCACGTGATTGTTACATTACTGCTCCCTGATGTTAGTGTACCCAAATTTCAAGAACATCAAAAAAAAAGGAAAGAAAAAAGAAAGGAAAAAAAAAACTGTAGTCCCCTAAGCACAAGTTGTGAAGAGAGAGCAAAGTTGAGAAGAGATTTCACAAGCAAATTTTCTCTTTTATTGATTCTGCAGATTGCTACCAGCCCTTTGCCCTCCCTCCTCCCAGGTCTTGATTTGTTGCCCAGACTGGCCTCCAATTTCTGGACTCAATTGATTCTCCTACCTTAGTCTCCTAAGTAGTTGGCATTACAGGTGCTTGTCACAGTGTGTACTTTGCTTTTGCTGTCAGTGAGAAATGAAAAACCAAAGGGTTGAGACTATTCATTCATGTATCTTCAAGCTAAATCCTTTGGACTTTGGAATGCCCTGATGGTACATCTTCTTCCTTGCAGTCAGGGTAAGAAATCCTGCCACCACCAACATCACCACAGAAGCACTGGTGTCACCCAGACTCCCTCCAATGTGCTTCCACACTGTACACTGGCATCTTCAGCCTGCCTTCAGCAGCCCCCTCAAAGCTGCAGACCTCCTCTCTGACCTGCCTTTGGCTGTCTTGCTCCCTCGGCACTCACTTTTCTGACATTTGTCTTAGTTGGTGACTGTTTTTTCTCTCATGTCCACGCACCTCAGAGCCTCAAGGTCAGATAGATGTCCCGGTTACCCATTGTCTGTTAGTGACTCCGTCCTCTCTCATCTTTTAGAAACTCCAACTCTTTTAATGTTCATGCCCAATATTCTCTTAAAGCCCTCTGAGCCTCCCAGTTATGACTGGTAACTGCTAAGATTGGTACCTGCTTCACTGCCTTCTTCACTGTATTCCTGTAATATTCTTGGTGACCTCAGTACCCACATGGGTGGTCCAGTCAATATCTCAGGCTCTTCATTTCTCAACTTCATCATCTCTAATTAGCCTTTCTTCCACTCCACCTTACTGTCAATGCCCTTGCTCAAACCAATAATTTCATCTCCTCTGAAGTACCAACCTCTAGCATTCTACTCTCTGGTACATCATACTCTTCTATACCCTTTTATTCTACTGTCATCACTAAAATAAATTTTGATCATATCAAGATGTCAAATTCCTTGACCCATAACATTTTTTGCTATTCATCACCTTTATCTATGGAGATAATGGTACTGGCCTCCTTACCTGCACCACATTCCTTCTTCCTTACTCCAGGGGGAGATATGCCCATACTTTGCCTGTGATGCAGATCCCACTCCCAACCTGGAATTATCTCCTTTCCCTCAAGTATTATCAGGTTTTCCTTCTGTATGAGGTTTTCCATTGGCAATGAATGTGTTGTAATACCTCCTTGCTTTATCTACCTTCTTTTGATCCTACGTATACCTCCAGCTATTATCTCTTTTCTCTATTCTTCATAGCTAAATTTATTGGACATTTTCTATTCACCTTCACAGCAAAAAATATTGAAATTTAGCTTTACTTGGAGTCCCTACTTCCTCACCTTGTGTTTTTTCCTAAACTCACTCTGAAGAGATGCCTTCCTTCTACCAAATCTGCTCTCGGGGTCACCTGTGGCCTGACTGAGTCCAGTGTGATTGCAGCCTCATACCTCAGCAGCCTACCGCTTTGTCTGAAGACCTTTTCCTTCTGGACTTCCACACGTTGTTTCCAAATGCTTTTACTCATATACTCCCTAAAAGGATGGGTAAAATTTTGTAGCCATTAATGCACATTTAGAATTGACATCTATATTTTTCATTGTAAGTTTAAATAGTTGCTAAGGATAGAATTTCCAGCATTTTATAAATATTGACATCTTAAAATAAAACTCTTATATTGCTCTCTTTAATTGTGCCCAGTGGAATCTAAACACCATAGCAATTTGATCCTCACCATAATCCATTTAGAAAATAGAGTTTTCAACAGAAGTTTTACATTGTTCCTTTTCCCTTAAATTTATATTTTCATTCACCAGTCCCCACACAACTTTTCCTCAATATATTTTAGCACTCTACTGACTTCTTTGCAACCAAATGATGTTTATAAATCAAAATCAACCTTTTAGGCTGTCTGTCTATAAGGCCCTGTGAGTTAAAACTTTTTTTTTTAGATTCAGTTATCATTAGTTATTTAATTTAATACACTTCACTAAAATAACATAAATAATGTAGATTACAAATCTTGAAGAAAAAGGATTCAACTGAAAGTATAATTTTATTATAAGTACAAATTCTTATGAGTTGGCTAGGGCCCCACCACCCAATTAGTTAATTAACTCATGGATACTACCAATTATTGTTGTATGCAGTTCAACATCAATTCTCTAGTTTCTTTTTTTAAAAAGTGCAAACTCCAAAACAACATGTTTATATAAACAAGTAGTTAGAAATTTTTATCACAGAAGTGCTGACCAATTGTTTGAATTTCTTCTGATTTGTTTATACCAAATCATGAAGTTGATCATAAACAATATTTCCCAAAGATCTACTTCTGAGCTATCAACTCCAATTCCAACTAGGTTCAACTGAAAATTTGTGCAAAGCGAAAAGCTGGACATGACCTGATGCACACAGATGTGGTACCCCATAGTGCAGTATTAACTTCATCAGACTGACATCAGTCTTTCCAATCATTTCTTTTTTTGTGCCTGAGACATTTTTATACACAGGGCATAGTGCTACAGTAAGATTTGGGCAGATGGAAATGAGAAATGGGTGACTATGAAAGGAAGTTGGGATGGAAAACATCTTACCTTTTCAGGTTTGTTTTCTGGCAGGTGAGTTTTTGGAGAAAGGATATTTAAAGTTGGTGTCACTTTTTAAGACTATGCCTCTGGTTTTCCTCCTCAGTCCCATTGCTGGCTTTACTTCCTCTGCTCATCTCTAGACAGTGAGTGCCCTGGGCATCATGCCCGAGTCTGCTTCCTTCTTTGGCTACCTCTACCCTAGGAGATCTTCCTTGGTCTCAACATTTCCAGTATTGTCCATAATTAATACTCCAAACTTACATCTCCTCTGTGACCTTCTGACCTCCACCTGCAGCTCAGACTCCTGCATCAAATTTCTGACTTGATTTCCTGTGCGAATGCCCCACTGGTAATGTAAATGAACCATGTCTAAGAAGGAATTCTTGATTCTTTAGCACTACTTCTCACCAAATTCTTCCTTCATAATTTTCCACACCTGAGAAAATAGTACCATCATTCTTCCCATTGCTGAGTCCAAAAACTGAGATATTACTCTTGAATTTTGCCTTTCATCTCCCCCAAAACAAGCTATGTCAGTGCTATGTTTAAAACAAGTTCAAAATCCATCTGCTTCTCTCCATCTTCATGATTCTTGAACCTGTGACATCACCATTCTGACTCACTAGAAGACTGGATGCCTCCAGGCTGGCCTCCCTGGTTTCTCTCTGCTATTTCCCACACAAGCTATCTATGCACCACAAAGCAGTCAGGGTCATTTAATCTGTTCCTGCCTGTAATCTCAGCTGCTGGGGAAGCTGAGGCAGGAGGATGGAAAGTTTGAGGCCAGCCCAGGCAACTTAGCAAGTCCTTGTCCCAAAATAAAAATATAAAAGAGGCTGGGGGTGTAACTCAGGGGAAGATTGCTTTCTTAGCATATGCGAAGTTTTGCGTTCATTTCCCAGAAATGAAAAAAAGGGGGATTTTTTTTTTTTCAAAATGTTACTCTATTCCCTGAAACATGAAACTGTTCCAGTTTGGTATCTAAACTTACAAGGGCTGAATGGTCTGAACTTTTTCCGCCTTTCTGGTCCCAGTTCAGTGTCTAACTTAGTCCTAAGTTCGGTTTTGCTCTCTCACTCACTTAGCTCCAGCCAAGAAAACCACTCTTCTTGTTCCTACACCTGTCAAGCCTGCTTTTATTTCTGTCCTTAGTCTCTACTACTCTTGCCCAAGATGGTAGCATTGCTATCTTGTTTTCTTTCCTCAGACCTTAGCCATATAACATCTCTGATCAGAGGCCACCCTGATTGTCTTCACCTATCCCATTACCCGATATTTTTAGGCAGCAAACATCCTACTAGAAATGGTCTATCTTTTATAGTAGAAGCTCTGTGAAAGCAGAGGACCCTCCTGTCTTACTTATCTCTGTTCCTCCAATTCTCTAAATGAGTCAAACCCACAGTGGGTGCTCAGTATATATTTGTTGAATGGGTACAGAAAATTTCACCATTTGTTACAAATTTGTTTAGGTGCAAGAGCACGGCCCTGTGGTGTTTGCAGGGAAGAGTTAAATTAGTGATGCAGGCAATATATGAACATGTAAGAGATCATATAGTTCTTTATATGAAGTGAAGTTAATTTGTAGGAGTGTTTCAAACACTGGGAATTATACATGTAAGTGACTGGTGCCCAGTGGACTTTCAGCTAACTGTAGTTGTACAGATATTTTTATTGCCCCATATGCTTACCCTGAATTCTGATACTGGTCTGTCATGTGATCAGTGACAGACTGGGGTGGGGTTATAAAATCGTGCTCCCTTCCCCAAGGCAAGACTAACTCAGGGCAGTCCTGTCACACTGGAGTAGGATAGGCTCAAGCATCTCCACTAGACACCACCTCCTTCCCCTTTTCTCTTCTGATGACTTCTCTCCTTAACCATTTCTCACGGCAGTGATGCCTTGATAAATTGCAGGGAGAGAATCCCTGCCCCAAGCTCTGCATCTGTGGATCCTAATAAGGCCAGTAGTTATCACCCTTTGTTCTAGTAGAAAATACATACAGGCTTTGTAACCCTGGATGCTATTTTTTTTCTTGTTATTTAAGTCAATTAGCTGTACTTATTTCTTCATGGCAAGAACCATAGGTAGAAGTGATATTTTTTATATCTCTACATTAACTTAATGATAACTGGGGAGCCACCTATCATTAGCAGAAAGAACAATGGGGGGGAACTGGCTGCATTTTTGATTAGAGGAATAACAGGCTTTCAAATGTAGAGGTTGAATTCTGGTCTCTAAGGGCATACGAGACTGAAGTAGGATGTGTTCTGTCTCAAGCTCAGCAATCTTACAATCAAGTGGCCACTGCAACTCACAGCTGGGCTGTGTGATTAGAGAAGAACTCTTCAACCTCTCTCTGCCTCATTCTTGTCATCTGTAAAATGAGAAAAATAATGCAGAGTTGTTGAGTGAAGCAAATGTAGTCTTGTAGTGAAAGAGCATGGTAATTATAAAACACCCCATAAAAATGAGGTGTTTCAGGGTATAAAGATGACATTCTCTGGTTTACTCAGGAACTGGTAAGAAAGGCATTCCAATATAGTAAAAAAGTATGAGTCTCTTTAAATATGTAGGAATAGAGAAAATTGTGTTAGCTACACAATTTGTATTTTTTTAAAAATAAATTATGTTTTAACTGATACAGAAAACAAAATTGTACATATTTATGAGGTTCCAGGTGATGGTGTAACTTATATATGCACCGTGTAATGTTCAAATCAGTGTAAGTATATCTTTCTCTTCATGTATCATTTATTTATGATAAATAAACATTTATCATTTATTTATTCAAATACCTTTCTTCTAGGTTTTTGAAATATACAGTACATTATTGCTATCTATACTCACCCTACTGTGCAAAAGCACATCAGAACTCACTCCTACTTGACCATAGGAAATTATTCTAATGGAAGACATTTTTCATACTTAAATAACAGCAGAGAAAGGTAGAATTACTGTGCAAATAAGTCTATATACAGTATATATGCTCACATACATATACATATATACATACACACATACATACACACACACATTGTAGCTCCAAAGACCTCTGAGAACTGTATAGAGGAGTTGAAGAAACAGTATTTCATTGGATTTATTAGCAGTAGAAGGTCCCTCAGGGGCACCTACATAAGGCTTTAATTACTCAGATTGCACTTTGACACCTCAAACATTGCCAAACCCAGGAAAAAAAAAATACATTTCTAGAGGCAAAGCACATTTTATGTGAGGGAAGCAGCAGGGAGAAAGAGAACCTGAAACTCTAAGGAATTCACCAGCTCAGGGTTAGTTGGAGCACAGAGACTGGGTCTTTCCCCAGAAAGAACAGTAGCATTCTACAACCATATGGACAAAACCAAGAAGAAAGTAAATTCATAAAAGATGAGTAGAGGACAGCAGAGGCTGAAAGGGCAAGTAGAAGAGGCAAAGGGCCTCCGGGCTGCAGAACATCTGGAAGAACTGTGGTGAGGCTGACCCCACAAGTCCCCCAACTGTCCTCAGTGCCTCCTGCAGGCAGCAAAGCAATAGGGGTTAGAGAGTGCCTTCCTATCCACGACCTTGGGAACCATCTCCAACATCCAGAACAGGGCTGCTAAAGTGACTTGTCTTTTTTGGTCCTCCAGGGAGTTGCAAGCCCCTGCTCCCTGCTACCTCTGTACTTCTCTCCTGACACTTGCTTGCTGTCCCCACATGTGCTCCTCTAGCATGCAGCTGTGAGGGTCCAGTGCTTGGGACTTGGTTTGGAATTACTCTCGCCCCCCATGAAAATATTCCATAAGATCTGCTGGAGAAGGCAGGGAATATGTTTATGCAAAATGACACCATCTTAATGGCTCGGTACTTAGCTGCCTAAGATGCCAGTTCTTCCAAGCTCACCCCCACTCCCCATTGGTGTCTGTGTTTGTGCCAGAATCTGTTCTGGGCAGCTGGGAGCCCAGAATACAGTAAATAATAAAGATGATGATGATGATGGTGGCAGGTAACACAAGGTCACACTAGCTGCGTGCCAGGGCCTGGGCTGAGTGCCTTACACATACCATTAGTTAATCCTCACAGCAACTCTGCTCTCGAAGGCAGAGCAATGACTTAAAAGGAGAGGCGGATAAATCGTTAACAAACAACAAATATATTATAATACAACCCACTCAGTAATGTTAAAGTGTGGGAAGCAGGCACTGGGAGTAATTTTGCTTTTGTGCATTTGAGAATGGTTTCCCCTAGATAGAGCAGCCAGTTAATAATGAGGGTGTCCCTGCAAGTTTAAATTGTTTTTTCAAGAAAAAAAGTAGTCCTCTACAGAGCACGGAAAGTCTTTCTTTGGATGTCAGCCTTGCAATAAAATAAAATAAAATAAGAAACAAATCTCAGCAATGTATTTTGTCCCACTAAAAGGCAAAAGCTCCACATTCTAGTCTTATTATTTAGGAAGGATATATGAATTGCTTCAAGGTGTAAATATTATTTATGATACTTACATTTAACTAGGACGATAGTATTATTGCTCTTATTTCTCCAGTTTATTATAGATTGGTACTAAGCATGACTATAAAACTCTTTGAATAAATCATCTTAATTGCCTTGTAATATGAGTGTTCATGTTAATTAAGTAGATATTTTGCACATGGCAAGGAGAATTCCTTTAAGGTTTTTCTTTGGAAAGACAGCCTTATAAGGTGCCCTTTGTGGAATGAATGATTTTCCTATTATCAAATTGAGCACTGTGCAACTATTTAAAAAATTATTCTGAAATATTTAATTTTGATTTTAAATATAGAACTGGCAGGCAAAACGTGGGCTTTGAGCGAGTTAGGTGTGAGGTTTACTCATGCTGGGGAAAGTGGTGTGGCCAGGCCAGAAGGGTGCTCGGGTGGGAAGGAAGGACCCTTGGTGCTATTTTCCGTGTGGTTCTGCTTTCCAGTGCTCACAAGAAATTCACCCTGGCTTCTAGGCCTAGGTGTTCTCATCTGCTGAACAGCATTTGGACTCTTGCTGTAATCGTCTTTTATCCTGGCTGAGGGCCTGGCTCCTAGCCCCCTCCTGGAGTCATTCCAGGCTCATCTTGTCCCTCCTGATGGGGCACCAGTACAGTAGGGAGAAGTCACTCTTGCTGCAGTCAATATAGTAGCAAAAAGGCTTAGCTTTAGAGATTTCAGCAAGAAAGCTGCTTTTCAGGGGCTGAGGATTTAGCTCAGCGGCATAGTGCCTGCCTGGCAAGCACAACATCGTGAGTTCGATTCCCAGTACAGGAATAAAAACCAAAATAAATAAATAAATAAATAAATAAAATAAAGAAAGCTGCTTTTCATTTTGGAACTGATGAGTGTTTTAGAAATTTATTTTTAAAAGTAATGTACATTATGTTAGCATGTACAGAAATGACAAGATGCTAAGAAGCGGTAAGTCACTTAAATTTTCTTGATGCTTTTAAATACTAAGTTGCCTGTAATGAATATATACTATGTACATATTCATATACACACAGTATATACACCTAGGCAAAATAAAAACACTTTTTATAAAAAGAAGTGTTGGTAATGTTCATGAAGTGTCTCAATGAACTGAATTCCATCCAATACTTGTTTCTTACTCCCTGTTTGAAGTTTTCATTTTATAAATGCTAAAATAGTTTGTGGGGACTGATCAGCTCCTCAGGAGAAGAGTGAATTAATAGTGACCAAGGTGGCCTCTGCTCAGATTTTATTTTTAAAAGCCTGGGTGTCAACAGAGTTGAATAAATGCTTTTTAAAATAAAATATATGTTAGCAAATAAGCATATAAGAAGGTGCTCAGCATCATGAGTCATTAGGGAAATGCAAGTTAAAGGCATAGGGACATACTACTCTTCACCCACTAGTGTGGATAAGATAAAAAGACTGGCAATACGAAGTGCTGGAAATGCAAACAGAAATACAGACCTTTCTGTATCACTGATGGGAACCAAACGGTGCAGCAACTTTGGAAAAATTTGGCTGTTTCTTTAAAAAATTAAACATAGAGTATGATCTAGCAGTTTCACTTGAAACATTTCTACATAAACATTTGTGTGCACATGTTCATAGCATAGCAGTATTATTATTAACAGCTCCAAACAGGAAACAAACCAAATGTCTATAAACAAGTCGATAAATAAAATAGGTTATATCCACAGAGTGGAATAATTCAGCAACAAAGAGAAAAGAAAAAGGGAGCTACCTATACCCACAACAAAATGAATGAATTGAAAAATATTATAAGTGAAAAAGCCAGATGTGTAAAAGCACACATGATTCTATTTCTATGAAATTTCTAGGAAAAAAATATGTCTGTAAAGACAGCAGGTTGGTTTCTTGGGCCTGGGGATGTGAGTGGTTGTTGGATGTTTAATGCAACCTCAATCCTCAATGTTTCAGTCAGTTCATTGTAGCTGCAGACTGAGAGTAGTTTTCCTGGTCTCACTCTGCACAGAAATACCATAAAGCCTTTGACAGATGGGCATCCTGTCCTTATCACAATATACACAAGGACTCTGTACTCCCACTGCACAAGGAAACTCGTTCCACACTTGGTCAGTTCCATTAGAAAGACCTTCCCCCTAATACCTACTAACTGGCTCCTTTTGTGCCTGTGAAGCAGAAGAGTACGAGGCAATTTGCAGAGGAAAAGGAAGAGGTAATGGCAATGATTTTCAACAGGATCAGGTTACTAAAATTTATTGTCCTCAAAGGTTTTTCTTTTTTTGGTTCAGGAACGTTTACCTGAAAAATTATTTATTTTGTTTTGTGTTGGTGGAGATAAAGCTCAAGGCTTTGCGCATGCTAGGCAAGCACTGTAACATGGAGCTGCACTTCCAGCCCTGGCCCAATTATTTTTTTAATGCTGGTATCATGGAAACAGTTTAGTTTCTGAGATGCTTGTCTGTGCAACTAGCATCAAGGATATAGCTGCTCAGGTCTAGAAGTACAAAGCGTTCACAATGGACCATTTTAGTGGGAGAAAGAGCAAATACAGGAGCCTGGGCTGTTTCCAGACTTGGATTTCTCCAACTGACAACCGACATAATTAATCTATAGTAAATGTTTTTGCATTGGTTAGTTCATTTAATCCTTGAAACCCATAAGTATCATCATTTTTCCTATTCTTCATGTGAGGAAAATGAGGAAGAAGTAAGTCACTTGTCTGAGAACACAAAGCTAGTGAGAGATACCAGTGGGGACTGATCTCATGCAATTAAGCTCCAGAGCTCATCCTCTTCCCCACAGTACCTTTTCCAGGTTCTTTAGACTGCAGCTGTACGTAACTCCATACACAGGGGCTGGCTCATTAGACACTGCTTATCCAGTGTGTGTCAGATTGACTCTATGTGGGTGCCAGTCATCAGCTGTTGCAGAGAGTGAAGTCCAGGACTTGATTAAACACAAGCTAAATGTCTCACTTTCTGGGTTGCTTTCCTTTTTGAATAGCCCTTTTGAGTTGGAGAAGAACCTTTATATTCAACATAGCTAAGCACTTAATTTTCTGTTAATGAACTTAATGGAAAACTGGAAATCAAGGTGAGATGGTTGGATGACTACACAATCAAATGTGTATGTTGGACACATGCTCTGAGAGAGTTATTTCCAGACTGAGCTTAGCTCAGTGATGTGATAATAGCTTCTCTTCAGCCTCATGTCAGAACCTGAGCCAAGCATCTGTACTGTCTCTGTGGATAACTTTGGCTGGGCACTACCACAGAAAGAGTAGGGGTAAACTGGCTCTGTGGCTGAGACCTGCCTTATATTTGTACAACTAAATGGGCAAGACCCTGGGAAAGGATGGCTGGACACTTGTCCTAGAATATCATGTTAGTGATTCAAATAATTTCAGTTCCCAAATCCATCAGCCTAGAATTATAACCCAGAATCAGAAGGGACTACAGAAATATGTATCTCAGAATGCACTCTATGGTCAAATGCTCAAACCTTGAAATGTGGTCACTCAGTCTTAGAGTATGTCTAAGGACTGAGACTTTATTACTTTACAGGGGGAGTTATTCTATTTTTTGGACAGTTCTAGTAGAAAGTTCTTCTCTAATATGTATTGTTCCTCTTCTACTACAGGCAGCTACAGGGCTATACTGTTCAATATGATAGCAACTAGCCACATGCGACTATAAACCACTTGATAAGGGGCTAGTCCTAATTGAAATGTGCTGTAAATGGAATCTATAATCCAAATTTCAGAACCTTCATTTGAAAAAATTTAGATTGCATGCCAAAATGACAATGCTCTGGATATTTTGTGTCAAATACAATATACTGTTTAACTAAAATTATTTAAAAAGTAATTTTTTACTTAAAATGTGGCAACTAGCAAATTTTAAGTGACATGTAACTGATACATTTCTCCTGGATAGCAATGGAAGAAAGTATAAGTCTGTGCCCTTTTTCAAACGGCAGCCTTCCAACTTTTGGAAGACTTATGTTTCCCATAAAAATTTTAAGGGTAAACTTCTCAGGTTCCTTCAAATGTTCTTTTTTAGAATAACTTCCTTCACTATTAAATGGGTTCCAGTTTTCAATCTCTACATTAAGCTGAATACTGTAAACTGAAGGCTGTAAGATGTACAAGGGTCTTTAGGGCTGTTATTTCTTGTTTTAATATTCCATGTTAATAAAATAGCCGGTTTGTGGTAATTTGTATGGTAGCAATTATAACCTGAGGTATGTGATCCTTCAAGTGACCTGGTGTCGAGGACTTCTATGATCCACCTGAAACTGTAAATAATTTATGACTACGGCCATTGTCATGAGATAGTCTGTAGCTCTCATTTCTAAACATCTGAGAGTTTTAAAAGATAAGTCTAACTTGCTTTTATCAAGGCTAGAATCACTTGAAACTCCTGGGATTTTTTTTTTTTCCTTAAAAAACTGTTTTTCACCCCAACCTCCCATACATCTACCTTTAATTTTCAATGGATGACTTTACATTTATCCCTATTAAGTTTATTCTTACTCATGCCAGCCTGCTATCTTAGTCTGATCCTCTGAAGTTCACCTGACATTTAATGAATTAGGCTTCTGTCCCAGCTTTGTCACACCTATAATTTTGATAAGCATGTCTTTGTGTCTTCATCCATCATTAATGGATATTTTGGACGGGTTAAACCATTGATAGCATGGGGAGTCTGCCCCAGTCTGCCCCTCAGGTGGGCAGTGATTCATCAGGCAGTCAGCATTCCTTGGGCAGAGCTATTCCGCCAGCTAGAAATCCACTCAAACATTCTGTCATTCATGTTTTCAACTTATCCACAGGATGTAGAATTCTTTGCTGAAATCACGATATGTATTTGTTCATGATGGAAATTCCCCTGATCTTCTTGACCTGCAAGCCTGTCAGAGATAGAAATGTGACTGGTTTGGCAAGATACTGATTTTGGGCAACCTATGCTGGTTCTCAGGGATCACTGCTGAGTATTTTCTAGATAATTCACTCTGGAATGTTACAAGAGGGTTGATACTGAACTTGCTAATCGTAGTTTCTGAAATCTGCTTCTCTATCCTCTGGTGCCTTTTTGAAAGTTGAAACAATTGCCTTGACAAAAGCTTGGTTGAAAAGCTGAATTTACATTGAAATGAAAATGAGAAATTATAGGCTTGTAAATTAGCTGAGCCAATACCCAAGAGCCTGGATACAGATGCTGTCTACTGCTCTAATATGCTCTACCAACCAGCTTTTGCTCCTCCAAAGGAATTTCGTTTGTTTATCACAATTTGTTTTGTTCATTCTTAACTGTTTTTAAGGTTCTTAGGGCTATAATCTTTGAGCACCCATAGTTTTGTTTTGTAATTTAGAACAGCTAAACATATTCCACGGAGAGCAATACACATTTTCTCTTCTCTTAAGAACAGTAAACATCAAGATACCTGCCATACTTAACTCAGGAGTTGTGGAGGAAGCCCAGGACTGGCTATCAAGCACCCAGGGCCAAGGTGGTCCTGGTCTTGAATGCACATTAAAATCACCAGGAAGTATTGAACATCCTCATACCTGGGTCACACCATAGGGTTCAGATTTAATTGATTTGCATGTAGCTGGGCATTGGGATCATTAAGAGCTGTCCAGGGGATTCTACTATACAGTTCACATCTCACTGCTCAAGGTCAGTGGTTCTCAAAGACAGGCTCCTGATCAGGAAATGTGTACGCCTGAGTCCCACTTCTGATCCACAGGAAGAGAGCTCTGGAGGAGGTCAGAAATTGGTGTAATAACAAACCTTTAGGTGATTCTGATGCACACGAGTGTTGGGAAAAACTACCTTAGGCAATCTTTCTCCTGGGAAAAGACTGACCTGTCAAACATTATTGATCCTAAAGACATCTACTCTGAGGCCATTTAAAGCTCTCTAAAACCATAGGCAAGTCATGCTTTGAGCTTAAGTCCCATTTTCTTCCAAGCCACCGAGGTGGCCCTGCAGAATGCACTATGACTGCTTTCACAGGCATTTGAACACTCCAGTACCAGCCCCAGTCCAGGGTGCTCATCAATATTTGTCGATTACCCAGTGGGTGCCTTCCCTCCCTGACACTAATTTCACTTTCTGGCAAAGAGAACTGCTGTGACAGTGTCAGATTGCTGCAAAAGAATAGCACTGTAGTTAAAAGCAAGCTTTACAGCCATCCAAGGAATTGCGAGGATACAAAGTAAACACTAGCAGGCAATTAGAAAGTAATGGAAGGTTTTTGGCATAATGGCTGGGGAGGAGGGGGTCGAAGGTAAATGGAAGAAACTTTGGCCCAGACCCGGACTGTCTGTGGCTACAGAGTCATGTATCTTAGCAGGAGGTGACAGGGATGGCAGCTAGGCTGGCGCTGGTAGAATGTGTAGCCATTTTTGACTCTTCTTACTGGTAGTATGACCTTGAAGAGCTCATGTAGTTTGCTTGAATCCCCACCTTTCTCAGACTTGCCTTTGCTTATCAGTCAGTTGGAAGATACTTATGTGTAAATGAAAATTCCAGCATGCAGCACTTAGAAGTACTTATTATTTTAGTATTTTTATAGTAAGAGACAACTGAACAGTATTTAAATTTTTTAACCCCAAAGAGGGAAGAGAACTCACATGTATTGAGTGCTTCCCTCAAAACACAGTTTGCTTTCACATTTATGCTCTTTTAGTTCTCAGCAGAGATGCTATTTTCATCCTCACTGTAAAAGAGGAGGAAACAAATGATAGTAAGAAACCCAATCAGACTGCTGTCAGGTGGAGTTCTTCCCACAGCCGTTCAAAATATCAGGTAGTTTTCAAACTTTGATTTCTCATCATGTTAGGGTAAGTTATTGGGGGAATCAAACAGAAGGAAAAATTTGTTTTCAAGCTCAGTTATACCATGTATCTCCACCCAGCTTTAAGGAAAAGAAAAACCATTGGGAACATTCTAAGAAGGACTTTCTTCTACTATCATAGTTGGATACAGCCCAGAATATCCCAGAAGAATGAGTTTATGGATTTGCTTATTTGTCCATCACTAATAAACTTTGACTTTTTTTAAAACTTCTTGAAAAAAAAATCACTTCTAAGTGCAGAATAGAACCACAGTGAGGTGAGGTCCTGTCCAAGAAGAAACTAGTAATGTTTGAATTTTGTTTACCCATTGTCATAGTATGGAGGGAGAGAGAGAGAGACAGAGACAGAGACAGAGACAGAGACACAGAGAGAGACAGAGAGAGAAAGGAGTTACAGTACTGAGTTAGAGGAATTTGGTTACAGAGGCTGATAAATCTCATAATCTGAATCTTTAAGCTAGAGAACTGGTAGGGTGGTTCAATCCAACTTGGACGTTCTCAGAACAAAAGAAGCTGATGATGTAATTCTCCATCTGAGACCAAAGGCCTGAGACCTTTTGGGGCTACTGTTGGAAGTCCTGGAATCAAAAGCCAGGGATCCTGGAGTTCTGATGTCCAAGGGCAGGAAACAGTGAGATATTCTTTGCCTTACTCCACTTCTTTGTTCTAGTTAGCCCCCCGCCCCTTGATTGTATGCTCTTTGATTAGAAACACCCTCACAGACACACCCTGGCATCCCAGTTAGTTTACTCCAAAGCAGAACACACTTGGGCTTCCTTTTCCACAGAAGAGGGGCACGCTTGGTGCCTGCAGAAGCTCTGAGAGTGATTAATGCAGTGATGAAGTGTAAATAATATTTCATCACCTGAGTATCCTGTGATCTAGTCAACTTGACACTGAAAATCAGCCATCACACATCATAGAGTCTACTGTTCACTGAAGAATGTTCTGGGAAACAGTCACTTCTCAAAATGACAACTAATCTCTCAATTACTCCTTTCTTTCTCTATCTTTCTCTACCCTGCCATTACCTGAAGAATTGTTCCCTTATCCCTTGTTGGTGCTATCACTGTGCCCACTTAACAACTGCACCTGAAACTCTGATTACCTTATTTGTCTGAGCCCACCCAAAACTCACTAAAACTGCTGTATTAGTTTTCCATTACTGTGAAAAAATACCCAAGATAAACACTCTCAAAAGAGGAAGAATTTATTTTGGCTCTCTGTGCTGGAGATTTCAGCCTACAGTCCCTTGGCTCTGTTGTTTCCAGGCCTGTGGTAAGTCCAGACAGCATGGCAGGGAGCACATGGCAGCACAAAGCTGCTCACTTCATGGCAGCCAGGAAGTTGAAAGAGAAAGAGAGAGAGAGAGAGAGAGAGAGAGAGAGAGAGAGAGGGAGACAGACACACAGACAGATAGACAGACAGGCACAGAGTCAGAGACACAGAGACAGAGAGAGATAGAGTCAGAGAGAAGCAGACAGAGACCAGGACAGAGACAGAGAAAGTCCTGGCTCCCAATAGCCCCTTCAAGGGCATATGCCTAACAACTTGGACCCACCTCCTAAATGGTCCACCAGCACAGTCCACTGGGGCCCAAGTCTTCAGCACCTGGCATTTCGGGTATATTTCAAATCCAAGCCCTAACAAGTACATACTTACATAACAAGTACATACAAAGAAAGTGGTCGGTTTCTTATTTGGCTTTATTCTGAGAAGAGACAGAGAGAGGGGGGAGAGAGAGATAGAGGGGCTAGATTCATTGAGTCAGTGAAGATTGACTGGCTGTCTGAAAGAAAGAGGGGATAAGTGTGTTGAGGAGGAGTGGGGAAATGGTTGTGTAGAAAACCAAGTAGAAAGATTTATATTTCAGACCAATGCAACAGGAGCCATTGTAGAACACTGAGTGAGTGGTGTAGAAATGAAGGCAGAAGAGGTCTAGATTGGGTAGGGGGAGGCTGACTGGGGGTTCTCAGGGCAGAGACCAACCTGCCTGTCACCAGGCACAGACCGGGGACAATCCGAGTGGTTTTAATGCAGGTGTGTTAAATCTGAGGAAGAGGGACGCAGAGAAAAAGAAAACTTGGCGAGAGAACTTTCTAAGTGCTAAACTACAAGGAGAAAAATATGACTCCAAGACTTCTAGACCAGAAAATTAGCAGAGGAATGGAAAAGTTAGTTGGGAAAGAGTAGACAGTTGGGGAAGTGCAGAAGCTGGGGGAGGACATTAAGACAAATTTCATTGGTTAGCTTTCTATGTCTTTGAAGAGTCAAGTGAGCAAACAGGTCTCTTAAGATTTAAATTTTGCCTTTCCCTAAAAGCATAAGGAAGGGGTGAAATGACCTCATTGCTCTTTACATTTTAAGGAGCCTTTATTTTATATGCTATCATTGTAGGCTTTAATTCTCTTTGGAAAATGAATCCCCTTCTGGATCCCCTGGGAGCTGTTCCTTGTGGCATGTGCACGGGCGACCATCTGAGCTGAGTGCTTATTAGATCGGATGAAATATCACTTCAGGTTAGCAGCCAGACATCACAGGCCACCCACCGGACACGCTGGGAATGAGAAAGAGGCCAAAGGCCAAGCGTCTTTAACTGGAAAAGTACAATTGCAAGATTAACAATGGCAACCCCAGTGTGCACCACTGTGAGTGGAAAATGAGTGTATGATATCATAACAGAGTAAGAAAAGGCAGCAAATTTCTTTTCACAGCTCACAGTGTGACAGCTTTACAATGGTCTTTTGAATGGTATCTGTATTAGTTTTCTATTGTCAATTTGTCACAGATTACCACAAATTTAGTAGCTTATAATCATGGTGTCTAAACTAGTATTGCAGCTTCCCATGAGAGTTCCCACCCCTACCCTTCGGATAACTGGGCATGAGCCAACATTAGGACTTTCACATTTGAAAACAGATTATTTTATTTAAAACAAAAAGTATCTTAACTGTCAAAGTGGTTATCTCTCCTAACCAGGCCCCCCAATGTGTGTTTATTAATATCTTAGGAATAAGTGGATTAGTATATGTTCTGTTTGCTACCTGCAGCCTGACCAGAAAAGTTTAACATTAGAGAAATAGTCAGAGTTGACAGAGTACTTGGTGTGTATAGAAATGCAGGATATTAAAACAAAGCTTCTGTGAAAGTGTTTTCCAAGTTTTTATTTTTCCACTGAAATAAATCAAAAGGATGTTAATCTGATTTCCTCTGAAACCCTGCCATTGACTGCTGTAATCAACTTAAGCTCAAATTTGTAAATATTTCTTTGTTGTTAAAATTAAAATAGTTGCACAAGAAAGATTCAAACTGTGGGTCTATTTCTTTTAATCCAGGGATCCTTAATATTTCAAAGCCTTTGAAAAATACCAAATCACTCTTTATAAAATTAAGAGGCCTCTGCAAAAAGCAATGGAGATAGGAATATTCTTTATCTTTGAGTAGCCTCTATATTTAAAAAAAGTAAGTACATATAACTCATAGATGATAAAACACCATGTATAGCACCGAGGAACATTTAGTTCAGTGTTAAGTTACACACCGATATATTAAGTAGTGAAATATAAAGAGTATCAAAGTCCTTGGAAGATAATTCTTATCCGCAGTAGAGCTGTGTTTTCAGGTCGGGTTTCTTTTTTAAATCCAAAGTGTTGCTCATGGATATCACCCTTACTTGTTAACCCAGGGGCCACAGATGTGCTCTTTGCACCATTTGCTTCTCTGAATTCTATTTGGAAGTCAATGGAAGAAGCTATGTGCACAAGAGGGGAAAAACAGGTAAAAGAATATGTGGTTTTTGGACTCAGTGTTTTGAATAAAGATTAAATACTACTGAAACAAAATAACATACATAGAATATAAATGTTGCACAGCTCTTCACCTATCATGCAGTATAGAAAGTTTCCATATTATCCTGTAGAGCCCTGCAGCCTCATGACTGTAGTTCACCAGTGAACCCAGCTGGTCGTAGTCATGGTCTCCTGTCCTCGTGTTCATCAGGGTAGCTCTGCTTTGTCTGACTTATATATACTCTGATCAGTTTCGCAGCTTACACAATGTTGTTCTCCACTACTTTGGGCTACCTTTTTCCACTTTCTTAATTTAGAAATTAATATTATTGCCTTATACTCTCAATGTTTATTTAGATTCACTCACTTTTTTTTGCATCTTCTTTATCTATCTTCTTGGCAGCTCAGCTCTCCCTTTTATAATCATTATTCTTCCTTCTGAAGTATATCTTTCATAATTTCTCAACTGAGGGTCTTTTTTATTTTAAAGAGAAAAAAATAACAACAACAACAAAAACAAAACAACACAAAAACAATACAGAGTGTCAGAATAAGATGATAAGAAATTAACAATGGTTGTTGTATTGCATATTCTTACCTCCAACAAAGTTGCTCAGATTACCAGATGTAAGAATGCAAAATTGGTCAAACAATTAAAGAGAATAAAAAATAACAAAAAAACATTAGAAATGATACAGAACTTCACTAAACAAGATGGTAGGAATTTAGCAATCATTGTTACATTGCATATGCTGATTTCAAATTAGTTGTTCAGATTACCAGATATAAACATGCAAAATTGGTCAAAAAATGTGAGCATTAACTGTTCCTGTCAATAAACCAATAGATATCAGCAGTACAATTATCCCAGCTATCCTTGTATATGCATATATATGTTTTCTTCCTTCTTTCTTTCTTTTCTGCTTTCCCTTATCCCAGTTGTTCCTTCCTTTTGAGCAATTTCTTTCCCTTTCACATTTTCTATTGTACCTTTCAAGTTTTATTTACTCTTTCAGGTCCTTACACTAGGGAGACAATATGATGTTTACACACGCGGATCTGATTTATTTCACTTATGAGTGTGATCTCTAGTTGTATACATTTACCTATAAAAGCCTTGAGTTTATCTCTTTTCTATAGCTGAGTAATACTCCACTGTATGAAAATACATCTTTTTTATACATTCCTCAGTTGATGGGCATTTGGGTTGTTTCCAAGACTTAGCTATAACAAATTGGGCTGCTACAAACATGGGCATACATGTATTGCTATAGCATGATGTTTTCAGTTTTTCTGGGAAAATACCCAGAAAGGGACTAGCTAGATTACATGGGACCTCTAATCCTAGTTTTGTGAGGAATCTCCACATTGATTTCCACAGTGGTTTCACCAGTATACACTCCCGCCAGCAGTGGAGAAGTGTTCCTTTTTCCTCACAGCCCCTCCAGCATTTGTTGTTGGTTGATTTCTTGATGATAGCCATTCTCTGTGGGGTGAGATGGAATCTCAGGGTTGTTTTAATTTGCATTTCTCAAATGACTAATGATATTGAATATTTTTTCATATATGTATTTGCCAGTTGTATTTGTTCATCTGAGAAGTGTGTATTCATCTCAGATACCCATTTTTGGATTGGATCTTTGAAAATTGAGGGTCTTTTGGCAATAAACTACCTCAGATTTTGTTTGTGTAAAGTATCTTTATTTCATTCTTGTACTTTTGTTATAAAATTATAGGTTGATGATTTCTCCAAAAATTTTGTAAGTTTTCCCCTCAATATAGTCTAACTTTTAAGGTTGCTGAGAACTCTGTTGCTGGACTAAGTATCCTTCTTTTATAAATAATCTGTGTTTTCAGATGTTTTTAATATTGTTTTATGTCTTTTGTATTTTATTTATCTATTGAAAGAGTGAAAGAAAAAATAAAAATAAAACAGAATTTCAAAACAGGCTATTAGAACAGTAACAATGATTAATACATATTGTTATCTTTGTAGTAATTGTTCAGAGTAAAACATAGGCAAGAAATATTGTCCAAACAATATTAGCACAAACCTTTCTTTTCAGTAAACTAAGAGAAACTAGCTGTATAACTATCCTAACTATCTTGTGTATATATATATATATTTTTTTTTTTTTTTCCTTTTCCCTTCCTTCCTCTCCCTGTCTTTCATATTTTGTGGCTTCACTGTGATACGTATAGATATGAGTTTCTTATTATTTATCTTCATTGGAATTTGTGATTTCTTTCTTATGGGAGAACTTGTCATTTCTGAATCTGAAAATTCATATCTTTCATCTATTCTGAAAAATTCCATGCCACTATCACCAGGATTGTCTCTAAAATCATCTTTTCTTTTTTTCTTTTGTCTTTTTGAGACTTTCACTATGCAATTCAGGCTGGCCTTGAACTTACTTACATAGCGCAGGCTGGCCTCTAACTCTCAGTGATCTTCCTGCCTCAGCCAGCCGAGTGCTAGGATTACAGGCGTGCACCACCACGCCCGGCTAAAATCATCTTCTTAAAGTCCAGTTGGACATTTATAATTTATCATCTAGCCTATTTTTCTTTCATATTCTTTCATAGTTACCATTTCCTTGTTTTTACCCCCATTGTTTTGGCTCATTCCTTAAATACTATCTTTCATTTTATCAATTCTTTATTCTGCTTTGACTAATTTATTAATCTATTCTGTCCTTTTAATTTTTTTTTTTTTTTAGTTTTAAAATATCTATCTGGTATTTTACTTCTTTCTTGGGTTTTTAAAAATTTCATTGACTTCATTAACATTTTACGCCTAGTTACTTTACTCAGAATGGTCTATTCCAACATATAAAATTCCTGATGGTCTAGTCAGCTGTTGTTACTTTTGCTGACTGTCACCCATGTGACTTGTGTGTTTGGTCTTCAAGTTCCTACTCATCTTTACCTGGAAGAATCCTACAAGCCCTGAGTTAAAGGTAAGTCCCTAAGACAATTTGTGTCTATTTCTCCTAAGGCTTGTAGGGTGCTACCCATCTGGGTCCTTTGGGTTGATTTCTTGTTTGAACTGTCTTAAATTATGCAGGTAGTATCAATGTAACTTTGGAGGACACCCTTGCAGTTGAAAATTTTCAGGTAAGATGTTATATCCTGACCTAGAACCCAGGGTGAAACAGATGGCTTTCCTGTTTCTCTTTAAATGGTTTATATGGACAATGCACCCCTTTACTATTCTGGCTTTATGTGAGGTCTCAGTTCCAATTCCCTGCCTTGCTTATATCCCAGTGTGTCCATTAAAGTTCAAGTCTCCTGGTTATCAAGATTGACAGATACTTACAGGGCAGCCATAGCTTCATCTAAATACCTGCTTTCCAGCTCTTACGAGCTCAACTATTTATTTACTTTTCCTTTTTAATGAGTTCAGCTATTAAAAAGGTGTTGATTGTACTTTATCCAGCATTTCTGTGTACATAGTTCCAAGTATTTCTCCAAAACAGAAGTTTTTCATTATTTTTTTCTGATGAAGAAACTAAGGTGCAGATGAGTTGACTTAAAAAAAAAAAAAAAAACCCAGCAACATAGAGACTAAAATCAAGGCTCTGAACTCTTTGCTCATTTCATCAATCACCCAAAATGATAATGCCTGAACTCTTGGAGCTGGGATTTGTGTGTAACTCCTAATAATTCTTGAGGTGTCTCTGAAATTAGAAGTAAATTTCCCTCAAATTGTGATAACTTGCTCGAGTAAGGTGAGATTAAATCATTGCCACAAGGTCATTTGATGTATTACAGCCATGAGATAAGAAGCTTACAACTCAGACTTTGAAGGCTGTGGTGACATGAGCAGATTTACTTGAAACTATTTCTTCAAACATTTTCTGGCTTCTGAGTCTGGACCTGAAGCTATTGATCATGAAGAGGAGCTACCTGTAGTGATTAGACAATCACCTCTAGGGTTCAAGCAGGTGTAGCTTTGTATAAATAGGTTAGGACTTTCTTGTGTGCAAAAGCTTTGGCCATATGTACTGAAATTAGCAAAATAGTTCAAAAGGTGTGCATATTTTTATCTATGCATTTTCCAGAAGTGAACTCTCTTAGCATCCTTAAAGGAATTTGAGAAATGCTGTAAATTTACAACCAGTAAATCTTAGAATAGGGGAGAACTTGATGAGATCCAAGTATAAAGGAAAAAAGTTAGGAATTTCAGTGTTTCACTCTCAATTGACCTGGTGACTCAGGGTCACCTAACTGCCACCATATATTTAATATGTAGCTTTTACATACACACAAATACACAGTAATCCAGTGCTACTGGCTGTGGTTTTGTTTTGACTCATTGCTGGTTCCTAAATGCCCATGTGAAATGGAGACATCATGAGAATTCCAGATATTTCTTCAATTTAATCTGCTCTCAGATGGTGTTCACCTGACACAGCCTTTTTCTTTTCAAATTTAAGGACGTCTGGGCTCGAAGCTTCCTGAAGAGGGCGCTATTGACATTGTCAACTATACGAAACTTTTTTTTTTTTTTTTAAATAAAGACGGTTTCATAAATTATAGCTTCTGCTTAAAAGTGATATTTGGTAATTGAATTTAAAACCCAAACTCCAAGCAGACTAATAACCAGTAAGCTATTTAATACGTTTGCAGCCAGCGTCCCTCAACTGGCTTATTTAACAGGGAAGCCTGTGAGTCCCTCCCCTCCCCCTTTTATTATTTAATGAACAATTCCTCTTCTGGTCTGTATTAACAATGGTGCTTGGAACTCGGCATCGATAACACACTGTATGCCCTGTTGTGCTACATGTTGAATGATTTGTGTGTCTTTGAGAAAGTCCAGCGTCTCCTCTTAATCTGGTATCCTGGAGGCTCTGTAATTTACTCCCAAAGTTCCCTGCCATAACATATTTCATGTCAAGTAGGAGAGTTTTTTTCTCTTTCTTTTTTTAACTCTTAATAGAGATATTTTCTAACAAAGACAGAGGGCAAAGAGGATCTTCTTAGGATATTAAATGAGAGGATAGGCATAGCTTATTTTTCTTTGTATTATTATGAGGCAATTGATGATTGCCTGGGGCTCTGCTGATGAATCAGACTTTTAATAAGTTTCAGTGAGAACAGTGTTCATGGAGATAAGTTAATTAATTGATCTGCTGTGTGAAAGCTCACGTAGATAGTGTTTTATTTTACTGTGAAGCCTGTTCATAAAAAGGCACACAATTCTATACCACACTAATGCTTATCGACAAACCTTCACAGAAAACATTTTGCTCTTTTTTTTTTTTTTATAAAAGAAACTGTTAATAACCTCATTAAATCAGAAGTGAAACATGTGACCAATCACTCTCCAAAAGGGGCACCAAAAAATCATCTTTCCTTCTGGTGGCTTTGATGTTTTGCGTCTATTGCTTACAAAGCACTTCTGGATACTGACAGACACCTCTGTCTTGACTGCTTTTATCTTGGGGTTTTGGCAAAGTGCTTCTTTTTCCTTCACATCACTTGGCTGATTTCAAACCAGAGGCGCTCTCTATCCCACCTTGACCCTGCCTGTGTGGCAGCGTTACAAGGAAATCTAGGGAAGTGACTTTGAAAGCATCGCTTGGTAGTACAGTGGGTTTTTCTCCTGATGGCTACAATTTACATGCCAGGAGCCCTCTAAGCCCTCCAGCATTTTCTTGATGCTAGGAAGAAAAAAAAAAAAATCAAACAGTTCCTTAGAGTCTGGAATGCTTTCCCTGGCAATTGACAACAGAGTTCAAATCAAGTTTATGATTCGGACTCAGGCTTAGACTTTCCTTATGCACATTTAACTCTTTGAAAGATGGGCTGAATAAAATATGCAGCATATTTCTTCTGTTCTATTTATTTTATTGTTGGTTGAACTTTGAAAAGTCTTTATTGAATAACTTTGATTTGTAGATTTTTAAGAATAGAAAAAAGAAAATAATTTACTCAAAATCTCTCTACTTTGACACATTTTCTGTTGGTTTTCTCCAGTTAAAATTATTTGTAGGGTGAAATGATTATATTTGTATGATCAATTAGTTTTTTACTCTATTTCAACTTTGTTATTACATCATGGTTTTATAAAATCCTTTTCTCCGTATTTGTTGGTATTCTCTTCAGACCTCTTGTAGACTTTAGTAAGTACAGTTTACACGTGTTCTTGGGAATTAGGCATTGACCTCATCTATAAGAAGAAAGTAAACACTTCCTCTTGAAGGGTGATGTGTGGGTCAAATCACCAAGGAACTCAGTAAGTAGCCTAGCACAGTGCGGGGCACAAAAACACCCAACAGGTATTTTTTGTTTTTCTACCTCTTGACTCCCTGGTCATTTAATTTGATTTGATTTCTAGCCACAAATAGAACATTACATGCCATAAAAACAATCTTTTGAAAATAATCACATGAGAAAGTTAAAATATTTTCATGTTTTTCAATAGAGTTATTATACAAGATTAATAAAATTAGGTCAATGGGTCATTGAAAATCGCTCAATGCAGAATTTGCTACTAGGAAATTTACTGTGGAACCAAATCTACTCCAGTTTTGACCCTCAGGCGCCTTTTGGTGACAGTCACCTGTAAGACTTGCTGTCAGTCCAATCTAAGCATTCCAATGGTCTCCACAAGGGATTGGATGTGGTTTTCCCCTCCAAATAGCAGAACAACAAATGAATTTTCCATCTTTTTTTGGTCTCTTTTCTCTCTACCTCTGTCTCCTACTCCCAGTGTTCTTTCTCGTTCATGTACTTTGGCAGTTACTTTTTTTTTTGTTTGTTTTTTTTTTGTTTTTTCTCCTGTACCGGGAACTGAACTCACGACCTTGCGCTTGCCAGGCAGGCGCTTTGCCACTGAGCTAAATCCCCAGCCCCATCGTTCATGTACTTTGGAACAATTTTATTTTTCATGTTCTTAACCTGTTTTCCAGTAACCTGCATTCCTAGCCTGGCCTTTCTGCAGGGAATCCTTCTTTTCCTACTGTGGTTGTTCTAGAAATATCAATGAACCCATCTCTTCCCTGGTTTTGTTTTGTTTTTGTAGTACTGGAAATCAAACCCAGGGCCTTTTGCATGGTAGGCAAGTGCTCTGCTGCTAGGCTATGTTCCCAGCCCACTTGCCCACATTCTTGATCAGAGAGGCCAGAATATCCTGGCAGCTTGGACTCTGGGCTATGGTTGCCTCATCGATGATCCTTCTCAAGTAGCAAGTTCATTTGCTGCATCATGGCTTTGCTTCTGACAGCCCAAGTGTATGTGGGATTACAGTTCTTCAGTTACAGAATATTTCTCTTGTAGGGTCTCACCCTTGCATTTTTCTATTTCACTGTTGCCCTTGACTAATGACAGGTCAGTATTTTCACTGTGCCTCCACTCTTCACAGAATGTTAGAATGTCGGTATGGTACAGAGTGATCATGTAGTTCATCCAGTCAGAATTTCATGTTAATATTCTGGAAAAGGATGCTGGGAGGGCTGAAGAGTTTTGCTCCCCGAGCTGACATTTCAGTTCCATAGCCTGACTTGTCTGTCTTGTGACACAATTTTAGGCTTAGTGACATCAGACTTAATGCTGCTTTAGCCCCTCTTTGTTGACTCACTTGTTGTTTTTGAGTGAAGCAGTCTCAACCCACAAAGTAACAAAGGTTTTAGCAAAGAAATCATAGATATTGCTATTGGGACTGACTACCCTCTAGAATCCTTATTATATCAGAATTGGCATTCCATATAGCAACAAGCTAAATCTTTAGATTTCCAGCCATCTTTCCTGCAATCTTTTCTTTCTGCTACTTTCCACGTTTCCCTATTCATTTCACCTTCTTAGTTATCTTCATGTCCTGATGATTGACCTGTGTTTGGTCTCTTTACTGTTTTTCCTAGATCTTAATTACCTGTTCACTATTGTCTCTTGGTCTCACCTTTGTATAAATAAAGGTCAATTTATGGCATCCAGACTGACATGTGATGAGCTTGGAAGTCATCATCCTTGTTCTTACAGCTGAAACTCAATAACAATCTAATAGATAACAGTCTGTTCAAAATTATAATAGCAGTAATGACTGGTTATGGCTTATGGAATATTAAAGGGAATGACAGTAACATTACAAGAGAAGGGAGGGAAAATGGAATTTCTTGTTATGAGATTCTCTGTGAAGTGATACAGTGTTAAAGTGCACTTGGGTTAGTTGTAAATGTATATTACAAACTCTAGGGAAACTAATAAAAATTTTCTTAAGGTATAGTTGACAGCAGAGAGAAAATTAAATCTGCTTCATTAAAAGCAGAGAGATGGGAGAAAAAAGTGGGAGACAAAAACAAAAATAAAAAAACCAAAGAACCAGAGCAAAGAATAGAAAATAGTTACAAATAGGGTAGTTATTAATCCAAATGCATCAATAATCACTTTAAATACATGATCTAAATACCAATTAAAATACCAGTAGTACAAATTAAAGGGTAAGGACAAACAGAATGGGAAAAAGAAATAAGACAACTATATGTTGTCTACTAGAAACCCAATTTGAATATAAACACACATATAAATTAAAAATATATGACCAGAGAAAGAAGTACCATTCTAATACTAATAAAAAGGCATCTGAAGCAGCTATATTAATTCTAGATACATTAGGCTTTCAGACCAGAAGTGTTATCTTGTAAAGAGACAAGTGTCCTTAAGAAGCCTTTATCTTCTTCCCACAGAATACACGGCAAGAGAGAGTCCCTGTGCTCCAATATGCATCAGAGGCAAGTGTCACCCGCATTTGCTATTGTGTTCATTGTAATCCAGTGATACACTGTTTCTATTGGGTGGTCAGGTCTGGGTTGGCCTCACCAAGAATGGAGTAAGCTTGCTCAAAAATGTGCCAGGAATAGAAACCCATTTGGAAATTCATCGTCTAGCCCCTTGCATGTGAATGATTTATTTTTATAGAGGAAGAATAAAAGAATCGTCATACTGTTCTGTTTTCCTTTAGCACACCTGTGGATTGTATACATTCTTTGAATCAGAGTGACTTCTCTGCATTTGGAAATGCTCATCAAAGTTATCTTCCTTTGTACTTGTAAAGGGTATAGTTTGTCTCTCTTCCCTGAAAGGGCAAAAGAGCTGCAGATCCTTCCATGGAGGTTGGGATAGGGGCAGGAGGAAAATATATAGAAGGTTTTAGGTGAAATTTACTATGTACCTAAAAATCACGTCTAGGGTTTCCTTGGCAAAGGGACCATGTTAGGGTCTTCATTAAACACAAACTCTTTTAAATGAGGTCTGTTGATCTCATCATAATCTCAGATTCCAGCATTCAGCTCGCACAGGGTATTCACCTATTCTCCAGGGAGACAAGGCCATTCCACTGCAGGATGGAGCCATTTCCATTAGTGGCCAAAGGCGGTTTCTTTCTGTACTGGCTTTGCAATATGAACTTCCCTTTTATACAGTCTTCGTTCCACTGACATGATTTAGAGTGGGTGAAGATGAACATTTGTTAGGAACAAAGTAAAGGAAGAAAGAGAGGCTCTGCCTTCTCACTGATCTTTCTGATGTTTCTGTTTTCAATTTTCCTCCATGCTGCAGTCTTAGTGCATGTCAGGACACGGTTGGTGTTAACTCAGGTTCCCCCTACCCCTTTCTTTTTCTGACTGACTCAGTTGGGTAGCAAATATCTGTCTTGCACTGTTCTCCACGTTGCAACAGGTTGGTTTACATTGTGTACTACATGTAGTGGGATATGCTCCAATTACAGAGAACATCCTAAGCAAGCCTCCACTTTAATAATAGTATGAAACCATTTTCCCCCGGGGAGGTGGGGTAAGAATTCCAACTCAAATTCTACCAAATGGTCTACAAAATAGTGCAAGGAATTTCTTTCTCATATTTTTTTTCTTGTAGCAACTCTAGGCAAATTCCTCAGAAATCAGATTGGCAAGGGAAAAGAAAGGGTGGGCTGGAACCCTGGAATTCAGGCTTGCTGAATGCATGCCATTCCCTTGCCCCATAGTGCAAAATGATGCCAACTGCAGAAATAAAGATCTAAGTCAGAAGTGCAATGCAGACACAAGGCAATCATCGGCTCAATTAAACTGGTTATTCCACAAATAACCTAGAAACAGTAGGTTTGCCAAACAATCTCCAGCCCCTGAAACATTTGCAAATGAGCATGACGACTGAGGTTTTTCTTTCTTTGTAGCCATAGACTGTCACATTTTAATGATGGATGGTAGACATGGGCTTTTGGCAGCCGACTGTAGCAAACATGATTCTATACTTATTTTCTTTTAATCAAGAGATACAAAGGCTTATAGATATATGGCACTGTGCCTGAGAAAGAGTTAGATAAGCTTGAGAAAGAAGGATGCAGGATGGGAATATCCACACATTTTCCTTTCCTTTTGGATGCAAGGCACATATGTTTTTATTGTCAGAAGATATATTATCTTTTGTTTTACTTTAGGTGGTATTTTTGCACCTGTTGGGAATGTTTATAATAAAATATAAAACTAGCTGCCATGGCATATGTATCTAATTCTATAATATATACTAATCTATATCAGTGTCACTTAAAAATTGCAAATTAAACGTGTTTTTCATAAGCTAGTAATATAATCCCTCAGTCTTATAAATATGAAAGTAACAAGTTATTTATATAATCATGATGTCAGGAAGATATTATTTAAGTGCTTAATGGGATCAGAGGCTTAGCACACAGGAAATATATTTTTTTCTATATGTTTCCTCTGTCTGTTTTGCTAATTTTAATCATTTTAATTGCAGTCTTTCTAAATTTTTGAAACAGGACCTGAACTCTTGGCTGCTATTTTTTCTTTTTTATTATTTTGGCAGGTGATGCCATAAGAACAAAGCCATAACTTCTGTATTCTTTGTTCCTGTCTTAGTCTATATATCTTTCTCTCCTTTGTTTCTCTTTTCCTTGTCCTCCAAATACTCTGGATTGTCTAGACTTTATCTGTTTCACTGGGCTTGAAGTATAAAAAGAGAGGGGAAGCGAATCTCTTTTTATGAATACAGACTACTTTGTAAACCTTCCAAATGCCACAGGATATCCCATGGAGATATTTTCTAGAGGAGTTTTCTTATCATGACAATGTCTTGGCTTTAAGGGTTAAATAATGTGTGGAAACTAATTTCTCAAGAAGAATTTATCTTAAAACAGCACTATTCAAGTTGAAATATGGAGAAAGAAAAAAAAAAATCCAACATGTGGGTTGGAAAAAAATCCAAAGCTTTGGTTTAGGTCCCATATGTGTGGATGTGTGACATCCCTCAAGGGGATAAACAATGGTATTTCACTCCAAGAAGGCAGCCATTTGCCCCTTGACAACTGAATGAGTGATGGCGGCTGTATTCCAGAAGGATCTATTTGGGGAAACAAAACTTGGGATAGGGTGGAACCAACAGTAAAAGATAAGGATCCCATCTGTCTGGCCCAGCTGGGCTGGAGCCAACCTCTGGAAGATGCCACATCTTCCTCTCCATCCAGATGTGGGGTTGGGAGGGCGGTAAAGATCTGCACCAGGAGACTTGCCACAACTGTCCCTTGGCTCATTTATCTGGACTAGTAAATTACTGGCATCTTTTAAGAGTGAAGTCTTACATGAGACATCAAGCAGATAAAAATCTGTCTTCTAAGGAAAAGCTGAACTTTATGGTTTCTACATAAAAATCCTACAAATGGAGGACTCTCTACCAAATACTAGAGCTTTAAAAAACAGAGTTCAAGTTCATATGTTATGTTAACAAGAGCCAACCTTGATTACTCTGAACCATCAAAGCCAGAACTATCACCACCTCTTCTGTTCTTCAGATGAGTAATCTGATGTATGGGGAGAGAGAGGGCAGAAACTTGTCCATACAGTTAGTAAGAGGTACAGCTGGGATTCATTTTTTTATTTTGTTTCATTTTTTTTCAAGGCAGAGTCTCACTTTGTAGTGCAGGCTGGAATTGAACTTGCTTATGTAGCCCAGGCTGACCTCAAACTCATGGTGATCCTCCTGCCTCAGCCTCACAAGTGCTGGGGATTATAGGCAGGTGCCACCATGCTGTGTCCTGGGGTTCATTTTAAAATTTCTTATATCTATCTATCTATCTATCTATCTATCTATCTATCTGTATA